>NC_056751.1:340987794-341105844 GCF_019279795.1 Protopterus annectens | reverse complement strand
GTGCCAATGTCATTTACCCTACGGACAAGGTCTTGCCACAGTGCAGCCCTCTCCTGCTGATTCTGGCTGGTGCAGGAAAACAGTATGTCATACTCCCGTACCAGGCTCTGGTGTATCTCCTCATTTTCCGCTGCAGAGTAGGCGGGATTACACTGACACGCCATCTCCCTGGAAGAGAACACAAACAGGATATCAGCAGACTATGTCAGCAATATATGGCACACATACTATACATGATACTCAAGTGTAGTGATATACTACTACTCCCATATGTTGCATGTGTGTGTCTCGTGGTGGATACACAAGTACATGGCCAGATATCAGTGCTCAGCCAACACCTGTGCAACAATACCTGCCACATTCCATACAACATAGTAGCATGCCCCATCGGTCAGCACACTGCGACAGGTCCAATGCACAACCTCACTCTGTGGGTTCATACCAAGGTACTGTATGTGGAACGCCATCCACTAGTGTGATGTGGACACAAGTTACTCGGCCTGGATATACATATCCCACCACCACCACCAGCACAGTAGACTACTTTGATATGTATGTGATTAGACAGTTATTCACTTGTTAGGACTGAGATGGTATCCATGCAGCCCACTGGGCCAGTGGAAGCCACAACACACACTGCTGACCCCTTTGCGAATGCTTACCACGGACATCTCACAGATTGCATAGAACTTGCACACACATTTCTAACCCAGACCCTATGCACAAAGGTTAGACATCCTGTCTGGTGGACCCCAGCCAGAGGCAGATTGTATAACAATAGCAGGAGGCTACTGCAGGACAGAGCAGATTCACATTAAGGGAAGGCATCTGTGGTCAGCACTGGTAATACGCTACGGTCTCTCATAACAACGGCCACAGCCTACTCTGGGAGGGAAATGGCCACAAACACTATAGATAACCACAAGGCCTTCTTCAGTTATGTTACACATATGGACCAAATGCCTCAGATATGCTCTGAGTTAATACACACCTACTTAACATTCACTGAACACACAGATATTGGCAACATTCTTGCAGACAGGTTCGTGCACGATCTCCCCTCCTTCTCCCCCACAAGTTGAAATACTTATCACAGCTGAATGTAACCTCCCTATCATCTCACATGTCCAGGTGAGGGCTGCCCTCAGCAAAGCAGAACACACAGCATCACTGTGACCTGATGGTATCCCTGGATGTGTGTTATGTGCACTCCAAGAGGACATACAACCGCATATAAGACTGATATTTAACCTTGGCCATACTACAGGATATGTACCTGGACACTGGCATACAGCAACAGTGGTCCCACACCACTAAGGAGGCACCTCTACTGACCCTGGGAACTACCACATCATAAGCATAACTGGCCTGGTCTGCTAAGCTATGGAATTATTCAGTATGGGACGCATATACAGCAATATTGGGTACCTGCAGACACTTGTTCCCGGCCAGTTTGCCTTTGTGATGGGCTGATCCTGCCTTTTGAACCTGGCTGACCTTTCAAAACAGTCACTACAGCCATTGATGAGGGCAACGCACAGACAACTGCTGCCAGGATCATGGCCTAACACTGACTGACATGTAATGTATAGTCATCCCCTTTTGGTGGAACTACGTACACACAACATATCACATGGACATACCTATAGATACAGACCTATGACACATTTGGAGGGTTCACAGTATGCAGACTATTAACCTGCTACTTTACATTACCTGTGTTTGTTGCAGCTGGTTGCGTTACCACTACTTCTGCTTCCTGCTGCTGCTGGCATGGCTTGCTACTGTCACTGCTGACAGCTTAGACTCAGTGTGTAGCGTGTGTATTTTTTTTTTTCTCTCACTCTTTGTCTCTGTCTCTGTCTGTCTCTCTCCCTCTGTCTGCTTCCAGACAGTGCAATGAACATATTGCATGTCTGGAGTGTTAGTACAGGATGCTTTTGTAGGTATCTGCATAGGTCTATGTGATGGCCTCTGCACCAATTGTAAGCCAGCATTTGCTAATTACATGCAGCCAGTTGTGTACTGATTGCAGTTCTCACTGTGATTTCAGGACAGTGCTATAAAAGGGTATGTGAGATAGGCGTTGCCCTTTCAGACTGTAAGGGCGGGGACCATGCTGGTATGCTGTGGACACTGTTCTGTGAGTGTAAAGGTTAGTATCTCTCTCATTATTCAGGCTGTGTTGTAGATTCACATTTCTCCATTCCTCTCTCCTGTTCCCTGTAGTAAGTGTGTATGCACAATGACACCTACAACTATATATATATATATATATATATATATATATATATATATATATATATATGTGTAAATATACAAACATTTATATATGTACATTAACTGACATTATCACCTACTAGCTACCAACTAGCATGGCTGTTTCTGTTCACACACTACTATTATGGAAATCCACTAGTTTTGACAGTAATTCTAAATGACATGCTTTGTGTACTACACATCCTATATTCCCTTTACATTCATTCCTACTATTACATGATATATTTATTTTAGCACAATATTCTTGTATAAGAGTCATGGCTTAGTGGTAGGTCATACAGACTACTGTTTCCTAGGTCCTGGGTTCGGGACTGACAGTGGGATTTTATTTTGCTTTTGAACTGACTACAGGACCTGTCAATCAGAGTGACTAAGGCACTTTTAAGCAGTTGTAACCGGGTTAGCGCTGGTTTGCGTGGAGCTGACGCATGCACACTGGCGTTTCGCTCCGCGCACACACGCCCACAACCGCTTAACAGTGCTTACTCTGGCGCACACCCGTGCTATTTTCTTTGAAAGAAATGAAAATGGGGAGACAGGAAAGTGGTGAAAAAGGGGTCACAAAGAGGATAAGACAGTAGGGAAACAAGCTTGGGATTTGCAGGAGGGATGTAGGTGAGGCCCATAGCTGCCCATTTCTTCATCAGCAACAGCTGTGCATATGTATGTAATTTGGTGTGACATTTGAAACCTTACACCCCTGAGAGAGGTGTCAGGACAACAATAATACTTGTTGTATAGCCAATTGTAATTGATAGTTTCCATGTCCAGCAGACATGTGTGCGGAATGGGCAGCTATGTATGGGGCGTAATTTTTTTGTGGGTACAGAGTGCCCTTTCTTTTTTTTTTTTTTTTTTTCAGGTGAGAGTGGTATGTCAGGTGAAGGAAGTCGGTATAGCTGGGGAGGTAGGTTGGGTAGGTCAACAGACAAGACAAACAAGACGCATACAGGGGCAGTGTATGACACATGTGGGGGGGTTACACAATTGATGGGGACGGAGGTTTGGATATCCAGAGCCCATGAGCCCACAGATGGCAACAGTGGAACTGATATCCCCACCCATTGGCAGTTGCCACTGTTCCTTCACTGCCCAGGATGGGGCTGTGCTGGGGGCTGTGTAGGCCGGGCAATAGGCATGCCCGTAAGTTGTGCCACCTGTGCCTCAAGCTGGCGTAGGGGCCCAAGAACAGAGTCCTGGATCTCCCTACGCACCACAGTCCGGATGCTACGGAGGGTGAGTGGTGGTTCTCCTCCGGCCACACTTGCAGAGGGGGGACGAGCCCCATCCCCTGCAGCGCTTCCACCCGCAGGTGGTACAGGGCCACCGGAGGAGGGTCCAGACTGGGCACTAGTGCCAGGTGCACTCGCCAGCTGAGGTGGGAGAGGTGGGTCCGCTGGAACCCGCCTTCCCTGTCGCCCTATGTTTTGCATTATGTCATGACAGTTTGGGTTAGTGACATATAATACCATTCACAATTAGTTGTAACAGCATGCATTAGTATTCCCATTAACCAAACACCCAGATATTCACACCATTGAACAGCGAGCATAACACATGCATAATTTGAACAGCAATACACAGTCCAACAACATGCAGGGTTGATTGATGGCAACAGGCCATCAGGTTTGGATGTGTGAACAGGGCAGATGCATCAACGGACATGCAAATATTTATGACCCAACAGGACAAATGTCCAGGGGTGTTAATTGTGATTGCACATACCATTTTCACGTGGAATGGGTTATATGTGGTTATAGGGTGGGGTGAAGAAAATAATATTAACACCTTCGAATACCAATACATATGCTGTACATTTCTAATAGCTGCACATATATACACACTACTGTTCTAACTACAGTTTCCTATATGATAACTACTTCAACTTGATGATAGGACTGTTACTGCTACATCAATATACATTTTATTGTTCTCCATACACATTCATATCTAGCTTTGTTTAGCTACATCATCCTGCTACATTTGCTTTATATAGCTATAGACAACTGTGGATGTTTGGTATATCAGACAATCATACTATCTGCATATTGCAGACTGAGAGCAACATATCCAGATTTTGGGATACACATTCCAGCTGCAGCAACACTTTGAACAGATTTCGCTGTTTGGTTTTGCTTCTCACATGCATTTCATTCTGTACTGACTGCAGTATACTTTATTCAGGGGTTATTACCACTTTATTGCTGGATTCATGACACTTTCTCACACTCTCTCACTTGTTTTCATTTTACTATTCAGGATGGTACTTCTAGGCTTTATTGACATGTTTTACCTGTAGTTATTACAATCCTTTCCAGCAGTCTCACTTCTGTCATGTTTCAGTATTTCAACAGGGGTATATTTCACACGTGATTTGCTCATCTTCTGCAGCTGTACTTTTCAGCCTGCTGCAGGTTGTGTACTATTATATTACAGGTGGGGCATCTTTATTTCAGACTTTATTTCAGACATTTTAATTTTTCTGTTTGGATTACAGACTGCAACACACTTTTGTAATCAAGCAATACTTGCAAACACTCTTACACTTGTTACTTGCACATTCTATTACTTAGTGACTACACTGCACTCTTTTGCTAACTGTCATACTTTTATATTTCTTTACAGTTACTGGGAGAGGATTACTGACCTGCCTGGTGGCGCAACCGCACCAGCCTATCGCCATAGGCTCTGCAGTTCGCAGAACGGACACCTGCAGCTGTAATATAAATGAAGTAATATTGGAATACACATCTCCATAATATCAGCTAGTTTAATTTCTTACATACATAATTACATGTAACTTACTCAGTAGTGGGGCACTGGGCATTTGCTGGGCCTCCTGGATCCAAAGGTTCAATTGGTCCTGCTTGCATCTCTTCAGGTCCGCATGGTGGTGACGAACCTGCTCACCAGTCCTTGGAATCCCTGTAGCACTGGTGAGATCATGAGCCAACCGGTCCCATGCCTCAGCCCTATATGCTCCCCACAGGACCTGGCCCTGCATGAGTTGGGCCTCATGATTGTGGACTAGGAGCCAGACCATGTATCTGGACTCCTCAACACCCCACCTCTGTGCTCGAAAGCAACTACCCTCACCTACTCCTGTCATTCTGGCTGCAAGTCAGTTCTACAATCGTTTATGCTGTGTATTCCCGCCTATGGGGCTTATATAGGCCGTTTTTCCCACACATATCTGTGATTGGCCATTTTGGAATTGTATCAACTTCACAAAACCTGCTTTGTCATGCTCCACTTTGTATTCATTCCTTTATATTTGCTATTACTGCATTTATAGATACTGCTGTCATGGCTTAGTGGTTCAGTACCTTGACTATGGTGTATAGTATCCTGGGTTCGAACCTGGCCGCTGCTTTTTATTTTTTATGACTGTCTAGACAAGCTGAGGGGTGTGTCTGTGTAAAGGCAGTTTTGATACGGCTTGCTCACCGTTGCCCGTTGGTTAGCTTGTCTGCACGGTGCGCAGCTCCGTGCAAACGGGGTACGCTGGTGTACGCCTTATTTGGCTATCAGCACGCATATTACGCTCAGCTCAGCTAGGGGCACACAGTTTCAGCGTGTTAAACCACAGCTCACCTACGGGCACTCATTTTGCACCTGTTAAACCACTGCTCACCTACGGGCACTAATTTTGCACCTGTTAAACCACTGCTCACCTACGGGCAGATGCACTCACCTTGTTAAACTGTAGCTCAGCTATAGGCACATCTGGCATCTTTTATTATTTTGTTATCTCACATTTCTTCAAAATAAATGGACTATTTCATTACATTTTACATAAACTATGATTTTATATGTGTACATGTTTCTCAGGGACTTGTTTCGTGCTTATTTTACTAGAAATAAAAATTGGTGTTGTGGGGGCTCGAACCATGAATGCCTGCTCTTCAGCCGACGTCTCTACCACTATGCTATTGCTTCTTGGCTTACTTTGTATATTTAGTTCTTATATCTTTTTCCACTGACTGCTAACTGTGGCTAAGCTATGGGCACGCCCGCGCAAACGAGCGCACTCACGGGCAAACATCTTTACGATTTAAAAAAAATATATAACATGTTCATTTATATATTTTATGTTCATAGTCTGTGGGGGCATATGTTGTGTTGTGTTTATTCACATTTCCATGGCCTCTGTCGTGGGTGTTTACTTTGGGCAATTTTACTCTTCTGGGGGCGTGTCCGCTTGCAGGGCTTGGCCTACGGACATGCCCCCTACTGTCTTCCACGGACCGTGTTAGCATTAGGTGTGATTCAGCATGCTCTCATGAATATGCAGAGCATGCTGACATCACTCCGTTTAACTGCAGCCTCCGTGTAAGAGTTATAACTCTTACACGGAGGCTTTGTGAATCCTGCCCAGTGACTTTTCTACAAAACAGCATTTAATCCTGTATTTGCAGCATAGGTGTTTCATTCTGTGATGTATGAACATGAAAGGGGTAATTTCAAAACAAATTCCTGAGAGGACTATAATTTAATGCACTTAAAGATCGGTAAGAGAAATGTGAACTGAACATTTCTTTACAGTGTCACTCATTTCTACCTTGACTACCTCTTAAAATGTTTACAAAGCAGCTGATGGTGCACTTCCACTGATAGCTATGTAATATGATTTGTGCCCCTGCTATCTACTAATACTTCTTATATGTTATATCAGGTAAGTATTTGTATTTCCTACTTCCATATCATATAATAATGAGGTAGCATACCTGATCCTGGGCCAGGAAACCTGATGCTATCTCTGTACCTAGATTTTTCACTAAAAAAATGCATTCAACCAGTTAGGACAGTTGGCAGCTCCAGACTGGGGGCAGGTCATTTAATAAGGGTAACAGGGTAATTCAGAGAGGGAGAGAGAGTAGAGACAACGACAGGCAGCATATGGTCAAGCAATCACAGGGAACAAAACAGTCAAGAAAAACAAACAAATAAATGAATAAATAGATAATAGTTTATCATTTTGCTTATGTTAACAAGATGACATTTTTTTTTTCTGTTCTATCTTACAATATAATGTTATTAGGTTTTCTGGTCATTTGCAAGGATTAAAAAAATACATTCAAGAGATACAAATTCTTCCTGAGGTGCAAACTGATCACAGATTTTCCTTCACTGCCTAATGTTTCCACTGTACAATGGAGTCCTACTGCTGCTACTGCTTTCACTGTTTGGTAAATATCCCTCCATGGTGACCAAGCCACTGTTGCTGCTGCTACAGAAAAAAAGGAAACAAACATGTTTTCCCTTTACTAACATTGCACAATAGTCTATTTATGTTTAACACTGCACAGACTTCCTGCTAATCTTCGCTCATTCAGTGGTTAGCTGAAGCATGAGTGGTGATGTCTAAACTGACCTCTCAAAACATTAGGACCAGGATGCCTGTTAATGACTTGACTGTTGTGTATCAAGTATCGGACACTGGCAGCAGTAAAAAAATGGGGGTGGGGGGACAAGCCCTCATACCAGAGCCTAAACCACCAGTGCTCTGTGAGTCAAAACATTGTTCATACTTCTCTCATTTGGCTTTGTACATAAACTGCACTATTCTACTGATGTTTTCTGGAGTTCAAACCATTACAGGAATGCCCAAATAAGCTTTCTTGAACATTGTCATGTGATTTCTCCAGGTTTAGGAATACCCAATTGGATTCTTTCCTCATCTCCCACTTCTTCTCTACCATCGGTCTCACTGCAAAATTGTATTGCCTGTGCTGCATCCTGATCTGAATCTAAATTGCTTATCTCCCATTTTACTTTCTACTACTTTGCATATTCATTTATCAATCACTTTCTCCAGTACTTTCATGCATTGTGACAGGAGTTTGATGTCTCTGTACTGTTCAGTTATGAATGTAACCTTTGTACTTGTATACTGGCACTAGAATGCTTATTCTCCAATCTTCTGAGATATGTCGTTCTTGCCCTACCACGATGAGTACCCCTAGGACCCATTTCTCCCCTAACTTGCTCAACATCTTGATTATATCTCCTTAGTGTTGTTCTTGCTTCTTCTTCTAGGGTTGACTCTACTTCCTCTTTCATTATAGGATGTGCATGAGACACTGCAGCTTATATGTGGTTTCTTCATTTAGAAAATGCTAGGAATATTCTTTCTGTCTGGTTTTCATATCCTCTGGCCTGGTGAGCAGATTGTTCTTGGTATCCTTTATGTGTGATGTCTGATGACTATATTTTTCTGTCATTACCTTGGAATCTGATAAAGAGTTTTTTTTGCCATCTGCAGTGTCATTTTTCAGAACATGGTAGATTTTCTCTGACTCCTTGTTCTTTGCCATTGCATTTGCTCTCTTAGCATCTTTATTAGCCAAACAGATTTCTTTCTTAGCCTGACCTGTCTTTTCTCTCTCCTACTTCTCCTGCACTCCTTCTACTTTTGATAACTTTGTGGGCTTCTGCATTCCATCACCAGCTTTTCTTGTGTATCATATTTCCATATGTGACTGCCATATATTTGTTCTATAGTCTTCACACATGCTGTTTTGAGATGCTGCACTTACCCTTATATGCCATAAAAATAAACTACCAGCCACAAACTATTGAAATGACTAATAAGATTATTTACTTAAAACAAATAAAACTAAGCAATATACTTAGTAAGATTAAATATACTGCAAACAAATACTTGCATAAGAAAATTTGTAGTAGGGTATTTGTTTAATTTCTGCCTGTCTGTTAATGATAGTTTTTCTTTTTTTACTTTTCAGTTTTTATACACTGTTTGAAGCTTTTACCTTTCCCACCTGCTAATGACTTGTAACGTTTATTAACCTATATTTTACAGTCATAGTATTGTTAGGTTATGTGAATCTGTGGTCTAAAGTCATAGTATTGTTAGGTAATGTGATTTTATCTACTTTACACATGTTGCTTACTATTTGCTGTACTAAAGTCTTTGTTTTCTCCTTTACCTGCTTATATTTCCTTTGATTCTACATCAACACGTACCTAGCTCTCTAATATCAATATTTCCTGCCTTGGACACTTGACTGCTTTTGCCTGAAGACTAAGGACCCTCTCCTACCGGTGGCTACATCTCAGTGCCTCCTACCCTTGTTCCCTTATAGTGATAAGGGAAGCAAGAAAGTACGTTATTTTCTTACAGTTTTAGAAGTATATAGAGCAGGACTAATTAGTTGTAGGTGGTTTAAGGTTGCTTCTAAGCCAGGACTGACTGCAGCCATTTCCTTATAGTTGTACTTTTTCCCCACAACTTTTCTGAAATAGATTCCATCTATACCCTCTCCTGCCCTCCCTTGACCAGTTTTTCCCCCACTTATAATCGACCTCTGTAATTACTGTCTTTGTCCACTAGGTGGCATCCCTACCCAGCTCTACCAATCCCTCTACCTTATAGCATTTTGCTCTCAGGATTTCCTTGTCCAATACTTTGCTTCTCTTCAGTTCAATAAGTTGTATTACTATTTTAACACCTTTCTTCTACCATCCCTCCCACCACTCAGCATACCTCTCTTTGTACCTACATTACTTACCTTTTTTCAAAGCACTTTTCTCTGATTGTTCCTCATATCCTTCTTCCTTCTCTTGTCTCTACCCACTCCATTTGCCCTGCGGGCTCACTCCGCTCCCCTACCCTACCCCCAAATCCCACCCACCCCCAGTGGCCCTGAACTTATACTTCTATAACCACACCCTCCTAAGCACACAACCAATCAAACAGTGTCACCATCTTTGTAAATTGAACCACACCTACTTTTCACGTAACCAATCTCTACCCCTAATTAATTATAATCTTAACTCAAACTCCTCCTCTCCTCCTAACCCATAACTCTGCTAAACAACCTAATATTTCCTTGCCTATTCTACCATCATGTCTACTAAAACCACCCTAACCAGAACTAAACTACTAGTCTGTGCCACACTCACATCTGTACTAACCTCAACATATCTAATAACCTCCTATGAACACTCAATTACTTCTCATCCTAACCATCCAAGAAAACAAACACTTCCATATACTCTCACATTCACCCTTAATAATATCACTATTTCATCCACACCTAGATACATACTAGCTAAATACCACAGACTTGCCCACATTAAATACAACAACCTTACAACAAAGAAATCCCTTTACCAAATTAGTAACATACATTCTCTTTTACTTTCTCTAAAAAAGCATTCCTTACTGGATGGAGACATACATCCTAATCCTGGCTCACATAATGTCCCATCCACTGGACATCTTACCAAAAATCCCACTATCCCCCTCATCCCCAACAAACACCCCAACTCTCTCCTCATTGCACATCTCAATATCCAAAGTGTAAATAACAAAGTTCCACATGTTCATGCTCTCCTGGATATACACTCTTTTGATATTCTATGTTTAACAGAGACTTGGCTTAAACCTATAACACATGATAATGAAATTATCCCACCAGGTTATAACATATTTAGACTTGACCATATAAAAAGAAAAGGAGGGGGGGTAGCACTTCTTTTTAAAGATGGACTACAAGTCAACTCTATACCCTATAACCCACCTAAAGAAAACCATGCTGAAGTCCTTATTTCCAAATTACAGCTCAACTCTAGTAAATCCTTATATATCTGTTGTATCTATCTACCTCCCGGAAACAATATCAGCATTCTAGAGGATATTCTGAGCTGGATCTCAACATCCTTCCCACAAGAAACAATTATCCTAGGAGACTTTAACATAGATTGGAAGAACATTAATACTGAACACCCTACCTCTCACATTAACCTTCAAGGCTTCTCTCAGACCATTACCTCCCCAACAAGAATAAACAAACCAAACAAAAAAGAGAGCATTTTGGATTGGATCCTTATTAATAACTACCACCAAAATTATACAGTTGGTATCCTCCCTGACGATGTAAGTGACCATTCCTTGACTTATATAATCAGGCAAAAGTTTAATACCTCTCACCTAACCTCATATAAGACTATACGGTCCAATAAGCAATTTAACCAACACCTTTTCCAGAGTGAACTCAGTGCCTGTGATTGGTCTCAATTAAAACCCCTCCCACTTGAGCAGGCTGTCGAATATTTCAACTCTAAGTTCTTAGAAATCCTAGACCACCACGCTCCTAAACGTACTATCAGAACTAGGTCCAAACCTGCCCCCTGGCTTACAAATGAAACCAAGAAAAAAATCCTCCTCAGAAATAAAGCCTGGTCAAAGTGGCGAACTACCAAAAGTACATCAGATCAACAAAGCTTTAGACATATGAGAAACATGACAAAAAAAGATATTATCTCAGACAAAAAAAAACTTCTACTGTAAAATGCAGCAAACTAACCAAAACAACCCTCAAAATGTCTGGGCTAGTATCAATAAACTCCTCTATCCAGGTCACTCAGGAACGCCAACCCCAACAGGTGCAACACATGAGACTCCTATCCAAACTGCCACTGCTTTCAATTCCTTCTTCACAGAGGCTATCCAGTCTCTAGCCAGTCAACTAGCTCCTGATAGAGCCAGTCTTCTTAACTCTTCTCCGAGCTCTCTTCCTACCTTCCAATTTCAACCCACCTCTACAAATTATATCTATAAACTCATTCTAAAACTTAAACCTTTTACTCCTTCTGCTGACCAGATCCCAGCCGAATACCTGCAAAAAGCAGCTAAAGAAGTAGCTTACCCGATATCCATCCTGATTAATAAAACTACTAACGAAGGAATCATCCCTGACATATGGAAAATCTCACACATTATCCCCCTAGACAAAGGTGGCAACTCAAATGAATACTCTAACTATCGACCTATAGCCCTACTATCCCCCTTAGCAAAAATAATGGAAAAAATGTATTCACCATCAGCTTCTAAACCATTTAATTCAACATAACATACTTGCTGAAAGCCAACATGGCTTTAGGCCATTCCACAGTACTACTACTGCCCTCTTATCTTTTACGGATACCATAAACAAAAACCGCAATAACAATGGTCTCTCTTCCTCTCTATTTATTGATCTCTCAAAAGCATTTGATATGGTAAACCACTCTACTTATAAATATTCTGAAATCACTCTCTCTTGATACTTTGGCTGTACAATGGTTTACTTCATACCTCAGCAATAGGCAACAGGCTGTGCTCTGGGAGAATAAACTATCATCCCACCTTCCAGTCTCACTCGGTGTCCCTCAGGGCTCCATCCTAGGCCCTCTCCTATTCTCTATATTTATCAATGATCTCTACCTAGCTATTCCTCAGGCAACATGCATACAATATGCAGATGATTCTACTTTAATCTGTGTAGCTGAATCTTCAACAGAACTACAATCCCTAACTCAGAAAACATTTAACATAGTTGAAACCTGGTTCTTAAAACGTTGCCTTCTCTTGAATCCCAAAAAAACAAAGCTCCTTCTCTTTACACCTACCCAAATCCATGCCCTTAGATTTCTCTGTCATTTCTAACAATGGCACCCTCATATCCCCTGATTCTACCACCAAACTCCTAGGAATAACTATAGACAATCACCTCAGCTTTGATAACCATATTAACAATACTATAAAACAGTCAACAGAAAAATGGGCTCCCTATACAGGATTAAATATTTTCTCACTCCAACCACCAGAACTACTATTGCCCACTCTCATCTAATCTCAACACTCCTCTATGCCTCACCTATTTACACCAACCTATCCAAGAAGAATCGTCTTAAACTCACTACATCTTACAACAACATTGCCAGATTTGCTACTGGTAATCACTTTAGAACTCATCACTGCCAGAATCTAAAACAACTAGGATGGCTTGAACTGCAAAATCAGCTTTATTTTAACCAACTAACCATTGTTCATAAGATCCTCAACCAGCCCAACAACACTCCTATACTCTCAAACCTCATTACTCCGTATAAAAATCTGAATACCTTATGCTCAGCTAACAAACCTCTACTTAGTATTAGTAAGTCTAATAACATGGCAGGAAATTCTCTTTTCTCTTACACAACTGGGAAATACTGGAATCTTCTACCTAGTGATCTTATATCACTTCCTTCCCTACCCCATTTCAAACAAAAACTCAAAATACACCTTAGAACACACTGGTTGTGCCCTTGCACTAACCCTGACTAACATATTACCTCTGTGACCAAGTTTCTCCTAACTCCTCTTTAATTATAATTTAACGCTCTTTCTGCAAACTTTAGAAAAATAGCAAACCCACTTTAGTGATGTACTACCTCACATGGTTATCTTGTGCAACATGTTATCAATACTCTTCTGCAACCACCCTCATGAAATTGTAAACCTTAAGTTTAATCTACCTCATGTGAATATTTTGTCCCACATTATTGTAAATATTTGCCTTGTAATATACTATAAAATGTTTGTATCTACTGCTATGTTAACTTGATTGTAACCTGACAAACACTGTTTGTATTTGTAACCTTATACATTTTGTTATAATGTATCTGTCTTTGGAGCTTTTCTCCCCAGGCCTCTACTGAAAATGGACATATATCCAGTTGGACTAGCCCGGTCAACAAATGTAAAATAAAAAAATGTAAAATAAATAAAAATATAAAAGAAAAGATTTAAACAGATAAATGACATGTAAAAAAAACACTGACTACTATTTTGTGCTATTACCAACCAATATCTAAAAGATCTGACTTTTAAAGTTTTTAGCAGTTGTTCCCAACTCATAGCCAGTGAATTCCAAACACAAGACCTTAGTCCTAAAAATCTAATATGCACACTTCAGGAGATGAAGTCAAGTTGCTAATGCAAACAGTTGCTCTTAAACAATTCCCCATTTTGTATGTCTTGTTTGGTTTAGATTTCAAATGTAAGCATCTTGTTTACATTGCCACAGAGCATTATAGGAAGATGCAGTTCATTTATGGTAACATCCTTTGAAAAGAAGTGTCAGGCTGAAGGAAACACACACACACACACACACACACACACACACACACACACACACACACACACACACACACACACCGTGTATATTTAAATCAGTTATAAAATTATAATGCATTTTACAAGAGAACACTACTGCATACATTTTACATACTGCAATATATATTAGAAACAATAATGGCAGATGTTATACAGCTTTTAGGTCTGTACTAGGCTAATGGCTCTGGAGCCTTTACAAGCCAAGCCCATAGGATTACCCTGGCATCGTGCCACCCGACCTTAGTTCCCAGTGCATCTGTCGAGTAGAGCCACTGGAGTGATCCCCGGGATGAATTTTCTATTTCCCATCCACTCATCAAGATTTCTCTTGAAGAGGGCCAGTGAGGTGCTCTGCTTGACATGTATGGGAAGTCTATTCCATAGCATGGGCAGTCTCTGGGTTATGAACCTGTCCCTCCAGCATGTTTTGTTGATTGTGGTAATGAGGGTGAGGTCTCTGGAGCGTGTGGTGCGGAGGGATTGGGATTTCTTTAGATGTAGCATTTCTAACAGAGCTGGGTCAGACATGGCTCTGTAAGTCAAGCAGAGATTGCCTCTAAGAAGGCAATATGAGACAGAGAATAGTTGGAGTTTTTTTGGGTCTGTCCATATAGGACAAGTGTTTAAGGCCTAGGATCCCCTTTGTGAGGTACTTTTGTGGCCTCTGCAGTTGTTGCAAATGTCTAGTGAGGTACATGCCAAATGGGGCATTGTACTCAATGATTGGCCTATTGAGGTAAGAGTAGAGGGAGACAATAACCTCTTTCTTCCTGGATACAAATCCCTTAGTAATGAGATGTGCCACATAGAAGGTCTTTCTGACCACAGTGGCAATGTGGTGGTCAAAAGAGAGGTTGCTGTCAACCTGTGTTCGCAGATCTCTTATAACACCTTCTGTGTTCAGTGGACTACCATCAATGTGGTAATTCATGGGAACCAGGTTTTTCCCAAAGGGGATGACGACATATTTTTTGGCATTGAGCTTAAGGCCATGGTTCTGACACCAGTTGTTGGTCTCAATGAGGCCTTTCTGTAGGATGTCAACATCTCTTGGGGAGTTAATAATAGCTCCCAACTTGCAATTGTCTGTGAACTTTGTCAGTCAGAGTCCCTTTGTGTTGGCCTGGACTTCAGAGAAATAGATACCAAACAGGAGATGACCCAGGACCGAACCCTGTGGGACTCCACTCGTGACTGGTCATCAGTCTGACATGGAGTCAGCTACTTTCACACTGTGGGTTCTATCTGTGAGCCAGTTTGCAACCCACCTAATGATATAGGGGATGATGCCTAGCTTAGTGAGTTTTTCTATGATTCCGGAGTGAGGAATGGTATCAAAGGCCTTGGCCAGATCAAGGTAGGCTGTATGAACCACCTTGCCTTCATCCACAGCTTTGGTGACTGACTCAAAGAAGTCGACCAAGTTGGGCAGCTATGATCTACCCTTCACAAAACCAAACTGTGTGGGATCCAGAGTTTGGAGATTCCCTGTATCCTTGTTTATTAGGTCCATGATGATGCATTCCATAGCTTTGAATATCAGACTCGTCAGGTTAATGGGGCAATAGTTCCCAGAGTCTGTAGTCACTCCTCCTTTGTGGAGAGGGATGACTGTAGTAGTGCACCATTCGGTAGGGACAAAGCCTGAGGTGAAGGCTGTGATTGAACAGGGCACACAGGTGAGGTGCCAGTTCACTCTGTAGTTCATGTAGAACACAGCCATGGATATTGTCAGGTCCCATAGAAGTTGTATTCTTGGCCTTTTACATTTTTTTTCTGAAAAATAATTATACTTAACTTAGTTTAGTACAGCACTTGATTGTTGTGGGAGAACTTTCTGTTTAAATATTCAAACAAATAAATTTACCTTCTGATTATATATAAAACAACAGAAAATTAGGAACTGTTTTGCACTTGGTTAACCTCTGGCTTGTTGTAAGCAAATTATTAGACATTTTGTAAGTAATTATTTTGTTTCTTTAGGTTAATTTGTTTTGTTAACAGTAACTAATAGGCCTTTGGGTCAAACACTATTTCAGTGAGAGGGAAACTGCACTTTCATGCTTAGAGGCCTAATTAGAACTGTTTTTAGTGATCTGATTATTGATTGGATTACTGGTGGGTCCTTAAAGCTATATATCAATATCCCTGGAATTTATTGTGGCCAATGGCCCTTAAGGTTTGATTGGTATGGGAACATTTTCTGCTTGCATATTTAAACAAATAAATCAAGCTTCTGATTATCTCCACAACAGAAAACTAAAAACTGTTTCTTACAGCTTGAATTTTTCCTCACCCTTCCCCTGTTTTAGTTTTAAAAGGCTGTGTCTCTTGCTTCTGCCCCTTATGGTAATTTGACTTCTAAGTCCCTTCCTCCACTTTTCTATTTCTGTTGTCTGTTGTGTAAGGTTTTTGCATACGTTTTCCACCTACTACTCTTGCAGACCACTGTTAAAACCCAATCCTTAAGCCATGATAGTCCACACTAATACTGTACTGGACAACATGGATATGCATTTTCCAAATGTCTCTGTAGCCAGCTTGGTAGAGGTGGACATCCTGAGACAGAGTAGCAATTGTCTCAAGTTCTTAGACAACCAATTAACCCTTAAAGAAACTAACATAGTATGTAACAGATGTAAACACGCAACTTCCTTAGAGGCAAAAATCACACTTACATAAGAGGTTGTGAAGAGCACTGACAACACATCCTTCACACATACTGCTCATCACACACAGATCTTCATATGCTGAAGCACTTAAATTAAAAGAAACATTCCCAAACCTCAAAGACCTCTTAAGCCATCTAACAGCAACACCTTTCCGAAGCAATCATTAAAGCACACACCAAAAGCAACACATATGTTTACATCCAATGGTCCCCAAAGAATGAAGCCCATAAGGCAAGCAAGCACTTTGCCTAATACTGTTGTCATTGGAAATTCCATTGTATGACACACAGAAGCCCCACTCACCAGGCTAGACATGGAGAAGATAACTGTTAGTTACCTACTTGGATCCAGGATCTGCAGTATTACACATACACTCAAGTCACTGCACCCCAGTATCAATATGATTCTATCATAGTCCATGTGGGTGTAAATGACCCTAGATGTACCTCAGTGGACTATATGAAAAGAGACATGGATCTCTGAATATGTGTCAAAGACAGGAAGGAGCCTTGCATTAAGCATCATTCTACCTTCACCATGGATGATTCCACAGCATATACATAAAATCATTAATTTTAATAATTGGCTTAGTTTCTGGTGTCACTCCAGGGGGATCAAATATATGTCAGCATGTGATAACATAGTTAACAGATTGCATTGCTTTGACAAGGATGGTCTACACATGTCCCTCTAGCTAAAATTTATCCTCCCCCATAGAGCCTTTTTAAGCATGCACTGCCAAAATGACAAAATTACCAACAGCAAAAAAGATTCAAAGCAGCCTTAACATGTTACTGACCAATGCTAGGACAAACTTCCACTCTGTACAAGCCCTCTTCACTGTGTAGAATGTAAACATTTGTGCTGTTACCGAGACTTGGTTTAAAGCCTTAGAAAGTACTCCAACAGTGCAAGGTTACAGTGCCTTCCATACATTTACACCAACAACAGCACAGGCAGGGTTAAAAGGTGGAGATGTCTCGCTCTATGTTAGCAAAGAGTATACCTCCAAGTTGGTCAAACAGGATGATGCCATGGAGTTCATCTAAGTGCAAATCACCTTAGATAAGGTCCCTTACCATACCCTAGCGAGCTATAGGTCACCATCTGTGCCCCAAGAGTCTCACAACTCATATCAAGACCTATTAAAGGTACCCATCATCCAACCAAACACCCTATTCATGGGTGACTTTAACTACCCGTTTATAGACTGGGAAACATATACAGCCTCAGTCTCACAGGCACAATGCTTCCTGGACTTTATTAACATGAACACTCTGGACCAGATAGTGAGCACTCCAAACAGAGAATGAAATATACTGGATGTAGTACTCACCAACATGGGAGAATGTTGCACCCTCCCCCTGCCATGTCACATCCTCACTTGTGAGGTTGGATCACAAAGGTGTCTCCTTCATAATAAAAATTAGCTCAGAAAACCCAACTAAACCTATAACATCTAATGGTCCCCAAAGAATTAATGAATTATTTGAAAGCAAACTGCATCCTCTTAAGTGATAGTTTTTCAAAATTCAAGGCTCACTCTAACCCTGAGACCATAGCTACCTATGCAGAATTATTCACAGAAATCCTGCACAGTCATGTAAATGGCTGCATTGAGGGTGTCATACCTAACAGAAGAAAGCCCAAGACAAACACCAAAAACAAACCCCATGAGTGGAGTCCAAGGACAATCACAAGTCCTTCTTCAGCTATGTACAGAACCTTAAAGGTAACACACAGTAGTGTGCTAAACCGGTGGTTAATGGCACCACCTTCATTAATCAGGGAATCTACTGGTTGATAAATTTAGCTTTAACTTCACTCCCACTTCCCCTCCCAGCTACCCCCTGTGAAACCCATTCTAGCATACCTTCCCCAACTATTAGCAGGGATCAGATTCTGCTGGCACTTTCTAAGGCCAAAAACACTACATCAGTGGGCCATGACAATATTCCTGGCTGCCTCCTGAATAGTTTAAAACAAGATCTATCAGGATCATTTCAGCCACTGTTCAACTACAGCCTCAAAGCAAGTTATGTACTAAGTGAATGGGGTAGTGCAACAGTCATCCCTGTTCATAAGGGCAAACCATCAGCCTGCTCCAGGAACTACAGACCCATCAGTCTGACAAGTCTAATATGCAAAGCCATGGAATGAATCATCATGGAAATAATCAACAAGAAGAGTTCCAAGGACCTCCAAGATGGCTGCACACTGAGTAACAGCTTAATTTCAGCTCTCCCAGTTTGAAAACAATAATTCAAAAGAGAGAGCAATCAAGGTCTTATTTTTGGGGTAAATTTCAGTAAGTGCACTGCCTGGATACCAGCAAAAAAGAAATTCAAAGAACCTGAAAGAAAATCAATCACAAAAGGTGAGGAAAAAACACTGACTAGGAAAAATTCTACAGCTGCTCAGCACGAAAGCAGTGCAAGGTCTAGCTTTGGTGCAAGACGTGACTTCCAGTAACCTTAAGGTAAAAATAATTTAGTGTCCTCAGAGCTGATTAAAATAAACAAAACACTGATGGAGTATAAGAAACTCAATTACCAAAAGGCTGTACAAAATGGAAGAAGCTTTAAACTGATATTCAGATGAGGTGATAAAACTGCAAAAATCAGAGGATAAAATGAAGAAAAGGCTGACTGAATATGAAACTGCTCAAGAAGAGATGTTTCAAAAAATAATAGAATTAGAGGACAGTGCATGTAGGGAAAACCTGAGATTTCCTGCTGTACCAGAGAAGCTTGAAGAAACAGACTGTATTAATTTTATGAACGCACAAATAAGCAACTGGACTGGTATTGCACAGTAGGAGTTGTTAATTAAAAGAGCACATCATTTGTATGCTCTAAACCTGTCTATAAGAAAGCAATCTAGACCTTTAACATTAAAGATGCAATTTTACTAGTAGAAGGAGTTGATTCTGACAAAACTGTATCAGAAGGACAAAGTAGTAAAAGAGGGAGACAGTAGAGTGTTTGTGAAAATGATTGCTCATTGTATACCAGGCAAAAGAGGAGTGAATTTATTTCACTAATCAGGGAATGTTGAGAAGCAGACATGAGATTCAAACTGCTGTACCCAGCTATCCTCAGTCTATTCTTTCCTGGAGGGACAAAATAATTTTGATGCAGAATATGCTAAGGAGACAACACAAAAGTTCATCCAACAAAAAGGGAGTTGTGAAACAGAAGGAGATTATATTTCATAGGTCCATAAGTGTGTACTAGGCTAATGGCCCTGTAGCCTTTACAAACCTAGCCCATAGGATTACCCTGGCATCGTACCACATGACCTTAGTTCCCAGTGCCTCTGTCGAGTAGAGCCATTGGAGTGATCCTCGGGGTGATTTTTTTATTTCCCATCCACTCATCAAGATTTCTCTTGAAGAGGGCCAGTGAGGTCAGCTGTTTGACATGTATGGAAAGGCTATTCCATAGCATGGGCAGTCTGTGGGTTATGAACCTGTCCCTCCAGCACATTCTGTTGATTGTGGTAATGAGGTTGAGGTCTCTGGAGTGTGTGGTGTGGTGGAATTGGGATTTCTTTAGATGTAGCATTTCTAACAGAGCTGAGTCAGACATGGCTTTGTAAGTCAAGCTACCTGTTCTTCTGGTAATAAAGACCACAGAGAGACTGTGCCAGTGAAACCTTTTCCAATATTTCAATGGAAAATGTTTGAGAGGCAGAAAAAAGCACAAGAGTTGACTAGAAGATCAGGCAGTACATTGCAAATGAAGCAGAGACTGGATATGGGAGATGGATATAAACAGGAATAAAACCAGCAACTTGAAAGTTGGCAAATAAATGTGGGATTACAAATCATTAATTATATTTGTGAAACATGACAGAATAAGAAAATCTGGAAATATTGGACTTTCATGACATTGTTAAAATTGTATGGGACTCCAAAGCATATGCTCCACTTCATGCCATTAATGTTTGGAAGAACATTTAGGAGAGGGGAAGAGGAGGGAGAGCATTAACTGTAAGTAAAACAAAATGTCCTTAACAGAAGTATTTTTATAATGCATGATACAATCTGCATGCTATAAAATAAAGTTATCTCGGTTATTTTAAGTGCAATGGGGATTCTACAGTAAACAGGTGCCCCTGTTGTTTTCCTTCTTCTATCTTTCAAATTGTTCAGTTTTAAGAAATGTAGGCATTGCAATGTAAAAAAAAAGAAGAAAAGTCTGATCAAAAGAGCATGATAAAAGAACATTGATGTGCTTTTTCTCATTCTTACATAGGGAAATGACTGGATTAATGCCCTTGGCTTGATCCAATGACAAGTTTTAGGAGAAAGCAAACAAATAAAAAAGAACATTGAATATAATAAAGCTTTCCTCTAGCAAATAAATAAATGTTTGACGAAGCCACTCTGTTTCTGGTTCTTATGTCTCCATGGAAACAATTGGATAAAGAGCAATACAAACAGAATACTTCTTTCTTTCACTGTCTAGGAGATAATGTTTTCTGAAAGCAGTCAAGTGTTTTCCCACTCTGTGAGAGGAATAAAGAGAAGACAAAACTAGACAGCAGTTAGTAGAAGCACAGACTGTACCATGCATCTTAGCATGGATAAGCTTCCTTTTAGGTTAACCCAAGTCTGTAAGTGTGGCCACCAGTTTGGGACAGCTGTTCCTATTATGGAGGGTAAAATGTCAGTATTTGAAAATGTACATTGTTTTATATGTTAGTATTAAGTTAATAGGTTTAAGGTGTGTATTCGGGTGTATTTTTTGTTTTAGGGCTTTCAATAAAACAAAAAAAAAAAATGTAAGATGTGATATAGGCTCAAATGGATATGACAAGAAACAACTGTATAAAAGATCAACCTGCCAAACATTAGTGTATGCATGTAACACAAAAGCTGGAACTAGATACTTAACAAATAGCTGTTACACATAAAAGGTTGGAATAAAAACTTTTCAACATAATGACACTTTCTACATTATCTTTTAATGCAAATGATCTCACAGACATGCAAAAAAGAAGGAATGGTGAACTATATTAAAAAATGTAGAGTGCAAATAGTTATGCAGCAGGAGACATAGTCGGAAATAACTGAACATGTGAATTTGATAAAGAAAGGTTTTCAGGACAGTTATTCAGCAGAATACCTGGGACAAAAGAAAACAAGAGTACTGATATTAATTGCAAGAGGAGCTCCAATAGTGATAGAAGAGGATAAAAAAATAATAATGGTAGATTTGTAGTACTAATGGCTATTGCTAAGGGAGCAGGATTACACTGGCATGTATTTATAAGCCACCTAAAACTGCTATAATGGAGCTTAAGAAAATTCTGAGAGAAATAATTAGCTTTCAGCGGGGAATATTTCTTATAGGTGGGGACTGGAATTTGATTTGCAGAAGTTAAGATACATCTGGGGGACCCAGAAGGGAAATTATAACAAAGGAGGGTAGATTTTTGAAAACATTTATGGAAATATTTGGCATGGAAGATGTGAATTCAGTAGTAGGAGTCCGGAGTGAATTTACACATTATTCCCCAAGATACAAAAACTGGACTAGGCTAGCCAGAACTTACATTTGACAGGAACATGTGCATTTTATTGAAAATTTTGATATGCATCCAATAAATATTTCAGATCACGGGCCAATAATAACTAAAATAAAAATGGAGGGTAGTGAAATAAAAAGGAGGCACTTGTGCTTTCCCATCTATCTGTTGAAAATAGAGGAACTTAAGGAATGGGTAGTGGAAATTATTCTGGAGTTAGAGAAGATAGAAATTTCTTCTGAAATATAGCTAGGGGGTTGGATGAAATTAAAGTGGAGTTTAAAAATAGGGTGGAAATAAAAGAAAGATATGGTTAAGAAGTAACAAGAATTATTTAGTGGGACTGACAAATATTAAAGTATTGCAGAATAGGAGTAATCTCACAGAACAAGAAGAGGTGCAATTGCAGAGTGCTAAATAGAAAATAAGGGATTACCTCAATAATATTCATGAGTTTAGAAAGATTGTTGTTAAGCAACTCTTTTCTGATAACTCCAGAGCACAAAACCTTTTGGCACAACAACTCAAGCAACAGAAAGTAGAAAGGATTGTCACCAAGCTTGGGAGCCTATATCAAGGAAGATAACAAGAGATCCTGTAGAGGTACTAGAAATATTTCAGAAATTCATTGAAAATCTGTATAAAGCAGAGAAACATGGAAATCAAGAAAATGTACAAATGGAAATGTTTATGGAAGAATTAAATATGTCAAGGTTAGAGGTAGATGAGGCACAATTACTAACAGGATAGGAGGAGTTGAGATAAAAATGGTGATGAACCAACAGGAAAGTCCCCAGGAATAGATGTTATTCCTGTGGAAGTTTGGAAGCTAGGAGGGAAAAACTGATAAAGATGCTTTGTTTAACAGCAGTTTAAGAGGAGGAGAAGCACCAACATCCTGCAAGAAAGCAGTGGTGGCTGTAATACATAAACAGGTTAAAGACTCATCAGATCCAGCTTCATACAGGCCCATTTCAGTCCTATACCATGTTTATAAAGTGTTCATGCTTATAATGGCTAAAAGAATGGCAAATGTGATGCCAAAATTGATTGATGTGGATCAGTCTGGTTCTGTGGAGGGGAGGCAAACATTTGACAACATTAACAAAACATTCATGATCCAGAGGGAAGCAGAATACAAGAAAATACCACTGTTGTTGGTGGGTCTTGATGCAGAGAAAGCATTTCACGGAGTAAACTGGGAGTTTATGAGCAGTGCAATGGAAGCATTGGCATTCCCTTGTAAAATTATAAGGTTGAGTAGGAGGATATATGAGGGATCAGAAGTGAAAATTAAAGTTGGTGGGTTCTTATCTGATAATTTCCGTTTGAGCAGAGGAACCAGACAGGGGTGTACTCTTTCCCCTTTGTTATTATCATTATATTTAGAACCACTGACAAAGAAAATAAGGGACTCAGAAATTCAAGGATATAATTGGTATGGTGGTCAAGAAAAGCTAGGTTTATTTGCAGATGATATTGTTTTATACCTGATAAAACCAGGAAAGGACATTTCAGTGTTGTGGAACATTCTGAGGGAGTTTCAAATATTTTTGGGATACAAAATTAATGAAGCTAAAACAAAGGCAATAGCTATAAATTATGCATCCACACAAATTGGTTCATCAATATCCATATTTATGGAGACATGATAAATTGAAGTACTTAGGAGTATGGATTAAAAAAGATTCTGTTGTGCCAGCAAAGCATATGTGGGAAGAGACTAAACAAATGATGACAAAAAGTGGGAAATTGGAAGCTATATTATATAAATATGGATTGCAAGATACAAGCAGTTAAAATACTTTTAGTCCCTTTAGTTTTATACACAGATAAGGCATATTTTTATTAACCAGAGGAGATGTTGTAAATAGCAGTTAAGAAAGAACTAAAGGATTTTATCTGGGAGGGGAAAATGGCAATAGTCTGGGATAAGACGATTCTTCCAGTAGAGCAAAGCAGTTTGGGATTACCCGATTTGAAGGGGTTTTTCAGAGGTGCACAGTCAAGGCTCCTCTACACAGCACAAGCAGAAACCTATAATTCAAAGTGGGAAAAGATGATGTTGAAACAGGGGGAAGCTCAAGAAACAAGGAGAGAATGGGATTTTGGATGCAGATCCTTAAGGAGAATAACAGTAACCATACAGAATATTTTATACATAAAGTAGCAGAAAGTATTCTAAGAACTAAGCCAACACAGGAATGGAGAAAGGAGATTCTGCCAATAGGAATGATTGCAATTAGGGACACAGGCAATAGGCAAGAGGAGGCTGTAATTTGTTAGAGAAAACTGGCAAAAGAACCAAGTTATTGGGAACACATAATTAGAGGGGGAAAGGTAACAGAATGTGAAGAGGCCAAGAATTTATTTGGACTCCAGTCTAGAGATTGCCTTCCCTATCAAGGATTGATATCAGATTATAGGCAAAGAGAAATAAATAAGGGGATCCCAAGTGAAAGACCAGCACTGGTAGAGTTTTTAGTAGAATCTAGAATTAAGCTATTGTTAAAAAAGAATAATTAGTAAAGCATATAAAATACTGCATGATAACTACAATCAGAGGAGATTAGAAAGGACTGGGAAGAGTGATTGGTTAAGCAATTCACAAAGAAACAATGGGGGGTATGTGTGTGCCTCACAAATATGCAGCAAAGTCTAGAATATTTAGGATCTTTGCTTGGAAGTGTTTGCATAGATATTTTTATACCCCATGTAGACTCTATAAATATTTTTTCCTCTGGCAAATGTTAGAGATGTTAGAGATGTGATGGGGAAGAAAGAGGTAACTGGGAACATATTTTCTAGGAGTATAATGAGTTGGCAGACTTTAAAGATTCCCTGCAGACTACTCTGTCAGAGACAATGGGTGAGCAAATTGATGCAGCTAAGGAAATGACGTTTGAGCTATGATACAGAATCAAAATTGCTTACACATAGTAAGACCTTGCTGATTCTAATTATGGCAGCTGCTGAAAAAAGCAATTACTAGAAAATGGAAATCAAAGTCTAAACTAACTGTACTAGAAGTAGTGAACATAGTAACTGTGATAAAACAACTGGAATTGGGATCTTTAGAAAAGGGTAGGTGCAAATGACATAGAAAAAAATTGAATTGTGGGAATAACACGTGCAGAAGAGGAATAAGGTTTAAAAGAAGGCAGGATTTGAATGATTACTGTACTGTTTGTCTGACAATGACTGGACAGATTACAAGTAATTTCAATGTTCGCAACTAAAATTATGTCAGTGTGGTTTGTGATGTATTATGTGTGCAACTAAAATTATGTCAATATGGTTTGTTTTCATTTATATAAATGCATGATTTCCTATGTCATACATGATAATTTAGTAAAGAAGTTTCTTGTTAAAAAAAGAGCTTGGCAACCTACAGACACTGGACTCTTCTCAGTTTGGCTTTATTAAGAGAAGGTCATGCCTATTTAACCTGACTGATTTCTTTGAGAAGGTCACCAAGGCAATGGATGTGAGTAGAACAGCACATACTGTATAGCTTGACCTGGCCAATGCATTCAATGCAATCATCCAGTAAGACATTGTTGACATACTCTCTAAACTTGGCATAAAGCCCTACATAATTCACTAGATTGCTAGCTGGCTCATAGATAGCACCAAGGAGGCAGGATTGGTGAGACCACCTTCAACAAAAGACTGGTTAGCAATTGATTGCCTCAGGGAATCTGTGCTGGGCCCACACCTGTTTTAGCATTTACTTCTCCGAAGTCAAGGCTAATGTCAAAGGCCTTTGGCCCACCAAGTTCGCAGATGACTGTATATTGGGAGTAAACATAGATTTCCCCCCATGACACCAATATCTTGCAAGAGGATCTAATATAGACAAATAACTAGTGCCAAAGCCATAGTTTAAAACTCAACATCAAGAGATACATTATAATTCCCTTTGGGAAATTGTCCACTCAATTAATCACTCCATTGATAAAACACTCGTAAGGGTTGACCCAGTAGTTAGGGATATGGGAAAATATGTAGACAGTAATCTGGCCTTTGACCATCATGTAACAAAGATAGTAAAAAAATCTTTCTATGTCACATAACTTATAGGTAAGGGTATGGCATCCACTTCCAAGGAAGGTATAGTACCACTCTACTCAGCCCTTATCAGATCCATCATTGAGTACAGTGCCCCCTTTGGCATGTACCTAGCCAAACACTTGCAACAATTGTTACACCCACAAAGGTTCCTCAAAAGGAGAATCTGGGACATGAATACCCTGTCCTACACAGATCACCTGAAGGCCCTATCTCTGTACTCAGTATCCTACAGGCTGCTGAGAAGTGATCTCTACCTGGCTTATAAGGCATAATCTGATCCAGCCCTGATGAATCTTTTACACATCCACAAAACAGGCAGCTCTAGCTACACTTGATCCAAGGATTTGAACTTCATTTGGGACATAAATAGAACATACTGGAGGGACAGATATGCGTCTCAAAGGATCTCCATGTTATGGAATAGACTCCCTATCTATGTGAAGCAGAGTTCGTCCCTGACCTTATTAAAGCAAAAACTTGACCACTGGATGGGAAATTGCAAATTCACCCTTAGTCTGGCTTCCATGTCTCTGATGGAGAGAGGTTGTCAATAAGCAAAATGTTTTCCAATTAACATACCCCCCCACAAATCCTTAGCTACCGCCATACAAACATACCCCCTCCTAATAAAATTGGGTTGGAGTGCACGGCTAGGTTTATAAAGGCCCTAAGTGATCGTTAGTCTAGTAACAACCTATAAACCTATTTCACATTTTGCAGAACTTTTAACGTAGAAAGCTGCTACTTTTCACAGCCTGGCACAGTTCTTCCCATCCTTTCTATCCTCAAAGGAGCTTTCTTGAGACAGAAATGGTGCTTGGTGGTTAAAGATGTATTTATAGCTACACTATCCAGTTCTCTGCCATGACAGGTCACCTACATTTGCATTACTAGAACCCTCTGGTGATGGACTGTTACCTTATAGGACTGCAATTCCAAACTCCATCTGAGAAGCTTACCATTTTTTTACTTTCCCACTGCAACCACTTTTAGAGTTTGTGATCAGCAACCATTGTGAATTTTCTACCATGAAGCTTTTTGAGACTATAAACTATTCCCAAAATATTTATTTTCCCCTGCTGCATATGATTCTTCCATTAGCTGGAGGCTGTGGCTAAGATATGCTACTAGATGTTCTTAGCTCTTTAAAGCAACTTGGATAAGTATAGCTCTCAGTCCATGGTTTGAAGCAATTACTTGCATGTTAAACTATTGGCTACAATTAGGACTGGCTAGCATAGTGGGTCTTGTCAAGGCCCCCTTCTGCTTCTGGGATGCCCATACCTCTCAACTGCTTAGCACAGGAAATCTGGACAAATTCAAAAGTAATGGGGCCAAAGGCCCAAAATGGTAACAATGTTTAAATATTGATCATATAAACTTAGAAGGTTCCCAGAATAATAGGTTTTGTATTACCATGCATTTCTGAAGGATATGAAGTCTGAAACTTAAGTGTCCATCATTACTTAATGAACTCATTCCTCACTGATTTGCCAGAAAAACACAAGTTTTATGAGGAATAGAGAAAAATCTGGACATTCTATGAAAATCCAGACAGTTGAAAGCTAATGCCCAATCACAACCTGTTGTCCAGAGATTACCTTATTTGACCTGTTTCTTTGGGTAAGGTCTTTAAAACGAGTGGCTATGATATCATATCAACAGACAAACTTTTTATAACAATACACTGCCCTGATTAAAACCTTTACCAGTTTGTTTTGGTAATAGATGTAGGCATTGCTTATATGTCTTCTATCACGGTCAGATGAATCTTACCACCACTCACCCAATGACCAAGGTAAGACACTTCTGCCATTTTTACCTCCCATGTTTGTCTTAATAGTTAGTCTCACCTTCTGAACCTGCTCAGCACATCCATAATATATTAAATATGTTCTTGCCAAGCCTGACTATAGGTAGCAATACTAACTATATACACAAGAACATAGTCTGCAACTTCTGCCAAGATACAAGCTACCAGTCTCTGAAAAGTTACCAATGGATTTTTCATTCCAGAAGGCAATTTGGTAAATTCATACAACCAAAATGATCTGACATAAGCTGACCTCTCCCTTGCTGCAGGTGTCATGTGTACATACCTGTAACCCTTGGTAGTTAGATACTTAGCCCCACCCGACTATTGTAACGTTCATTCAGTCTTAGGTATGGGGTAAGCTATACTCTACACAAGATTAGGTGTTTACAGCCATTTTGGCACCAGCACCACCATTTTGAATTCCTAGCTTACACCCAGATCCAACATCTCCTGTGGTTCCTCATGTATTATTTGCTTGTCATGTTCAATCTTCCTATAAGGAGCCTGTCTGATTGGTTGCTGGGTTTCTGTATCCACATAGTGGTGCACTATGTGGGGACACCCTAGTTTAGGAGTGAACATATCCCAAAACTCTTTTGGAAGTTCTTAGAGCTCCTGATCCTAGGGAGGGGAAAGTTGCTGTTGCAGCACTAACATAATCACTGAAATATCAAAGCAAGCCTCACTCAGAAGGCTTACCACAGGACCACCCTCTAATTCTTTCAGTACCCCATTGCAAACAATATTTCTATCATGATAGGGCTTCATCATGTTAACATGGTAGAGTGTGTGTTTTTACCTTTTAGCTGGCAATTCCATCAAATAACGGATATAACTCTCCTCCATCACAATTGTGAAAGGACCCTTCTATGCGGAACAGGAATAAGCAACATAACTTTTAAAAGTGTTCAATGTTCTGCATTTCTTCATGGTTTAAAGTTCAAATGTAGGCATCCTGTTTGCAGAATCACAGATCTTTATAAGAAGTTGTCCATTTATTGCATCAGCCATTGAAAATAAATAATGGGCTTAGGGAAAAAACAGAGTTCTGTAATGAAAGCAGTCCAAAACACAAACACATTTGAAAAGAAACTAATAAAAATGAATAATTTTATACAGCTTACACATTTTAAATACTGCAAGATTTACTGTATAAAAGATATAGGCATTGTATAGTGTTTAATTTTTTTCTGAAACTAATTTAATTTGATTCTGCTTAGTACTGGTTTTTTTTTTTTTTTTTTTACATTTCACTTTTTTGCAGCTATTTTTACACAACCTCTCGCAGTAGACATTGAAGTTGATATGTGTAAAGACATTGCCATCAGCAGGTTTCCATATCATGATATATGTGACAGGTACTGCACAAAGTATACCTGGAAGTTGGCATATAGTGTCGGATCATCAAATCACTAGTATATATAAAGCCTAACTTTGTAGCATTTGGATACACTTTCCTGCATTAGCCACAGGACAGGGCAGACACTGGCTAATGGAACAATTTGAAGATGCCCATAGTATACCCATTTGGTTGTTGGAATGTTTCATTGGTCAAGATAGCCAATGCTGCTGTTATTAATCATATTTGAAATAGATTAGTTGATCTTCTAGCATCATACTTCTCCATCCCCCTGGACAAATTGCACCATATATCAAGTGTGTGTTTAGCTAAATGGAAATAACGTACCTATTTCTTGCAAGACTGAAATGCATGCAAAGATTTTGCCCTGAAGTATGTCTGCATTTCAGCAATTTACAGCTGGGCATGCAATTGATATTGCTACATATGCCACTGCTCATAGTACAAATGATAAACAGTATTTTCCATCATTGCGCAAACAAAATGTTGAATGTTCTGAGGTCATAAGCTTGATCTTTGGCTGTTGCTCTAAAACCTGTGGGATGAACTATGGAACCCAAACTTGTATATCCTCAGAATGCTTTTCTTCATATACTTAGGTCTTCAGGTAAAATGAAAGATATCTTCAACTATTTTTTATAAAAAGTAGATTTTTATTCTCACATTTTTTAAGAAATAATTTGTATGTAACTTCTCAACTGATCCATTCAAATGGTAGCTTTATACAATGTAGTTTTGATTACACTTCTCACAGCTATATAAATGGCAGCTGGAGTTAGTGCAAATCTGTACAGCTGAATGTCCAGAATAATGTAATAAATTGAGAACTCAGAACTCTCAGGCCCTTTGACAATGGGAACAATTGAGCTATGGCACATTTATTGTTTAACAAAATTGTTTAATAAAATATTTGGTTTGCTTATTTAAGCTAATAGAAAAATTAATCTCAGTCCTTTTTATTATTACCCGTTCTGGGTGAAGCTGTAAGGGATTTTAGTTATGTATGAATACTAAATCTTCTCATATATTTTCAGAAGAACAGGCAATGAATATAAAGATTTTGGTTTCAAAAACTTGTTCCACAATCTAACCCAAGTAGGGGACTAAATAACTTGTTAGTTATAAAACCTGATTACATTTTGATTAGCTTGAAATCTTGAAGGGTTTCACTTCTGAATAGATTAAAGACAAATAATTTGATATAAATGGAATAAAAAAAAAAAAAGCATATATAATATAGTACACACACACACACATATATATATATATATATATATATATATATATATATATATATATATATGGGTCCATGTCCAATGGATGAAAGCGCAGATGAATGAGGACGACATCACTGAGACGACTACGGTGACAGGACGAATACCCAACTGTAAGTAGTGTGGACTGGGAGTTAGTCCCATTCCCTCACTGTAGTGCGATCTTGGAGTTGGTATATTTAAGTTGGGGGGTGGGGGTGCTTTGCTCCTCTGCTATACATGTTGTAATGTGGTTTTCGGTGGTATTACAGAAACAGGAATGTATTCTGTTCCGTAATACATTGATTTACCATTGTCAGGGATTCGTCTTGTCGGCGTAGTCGTCTCGGTGATATCGTCTTCGGTTCATCTGCGCTTTCATCCATCTGACATAGACATATATATATATAAATATATATTTTTTTTTTTTTTTTTTTTTTTTTGCAGATTTGTTTAAAATATCTAAAATTACTATGACTTTGGAGCCATGACATGAAATATAAAGATTATAAATAATAAAAATTCAGTCATACTAATAATAATTTTATATAAGACAGAAAAATCTGTTTAAAACGTAGATAGCAAACTATGAAAAAGTAATTCAAAACAAAGGCTTAATAACTGGGTCTATATTATATAATCAAATACTGAAAATGTCAAACGCTCTAAAGAGCAAACATGCTGGAACTCAAACTCCTTATTGTGGGGGGCTGTGCCCCCCACACCCCCCGCTAAATATATATTCCAATTCTCTGATCGCACTACAGTGAGGAAAGGGCAAATATTCTGATCTTCACTGTACTGCAGTCTCAATAACAGAACTTCGAGTTCTGGCATTTTCATTTTTTAGAGCATTCAACATTGTCAACATTTGATTATATGATATAGACCCTAATACCTGTGGTGAAAAGGGAGAAAATGCTTGTTAACAAGAGTAGAGCACTGGTCCGTATGGACCCATTTCAGGCTCCACCCAGCTTTGTCTGGTTAAATTACTTGCTCAGTAAGCAAATGGAAGCTGTAAGACTCAAACCTAAGACAGCTATATAGTATAGGCATATCAACCATAGTCTCCAGCTTCTTCACCAAACTGCCAGGCTAATCCAAACTGTGTCAAGAAAATCCTGATGCCTATTATTTGTAATTGGAATAGATGCTGAACATAATTTCTAGATGTAACATTACATATATTTGAATAAAGTACCTTAAAAGTCATTGTAGAAATTATTGGAAATGCATAATTTTCAAGCAAGATAAAGAAAAAGCAATAATTTAGTTATTGGTTTTAGCATATATTCACTTATTCTGGACAATGGAATTTTTAATTTATAAATTCATTTACTGCCAAGTTCCCCCATTGTAATACTATTTTAGCAGTAGAAAGGAACACTGGTGATAAAATAAAAAGAAAGTATAATACGATTGCTGCATATGTGACAGTAAGTATTGATCCCTAGAACTAATGATTAAGTTTGATCTACTGAATCCTTTTAGATGTTTCCATCTTATGAAGAAAGATTTTTTTTCTCCTGTATACCATGTCTCAGTCCATGATAAACTGTTATTTAAAATGTAAATCTCTGCTGAAGATGATTTGTGAAATAAGTACCTCTGATGCTTTTCTGATCAGACTGCCATAAATATGCACATGTATTTAAATGTTACTGCTCTTAGGCTCATTTTTGGAAATTAAACTGAAAATGTAGAACAACACTTTGAGGAACATTTTAACCTGACATATGATTGTTGGAGTTGTCACTGGCACCAGATGAAGGGAGATTTGTATTCAAAGCCACAGTTTTGGTATCAAAGATTGCTAAGGCTCCTTTTTGTCAGAGATAAGAAGAGAGCCCAAGGCTGCTATAGGTACCAAAAACCTCCTTTTCCACAAGGATTACTACATATCCCTTGAAACAGAAGAATTTATTTTATCAGTGTTGGGGGTTTTAAATGCAGTTTATGTATATTTATTTATTTGTATTGTTATGTATCATGTTGTTCTTATGTGTTGTGTACATAAAGAAAGGGTGAAAGGTTGGTAATTGATTTTTAAACTGACATGCTTATACAGCCCTCAACATCTCTGCAAAAAAATCAGGGACAAAACCAAGAATTTTTATAGGCCCAAATCAGGGACACTTTATATATTAGGAGCAAATGCTAAGGAAAGTTAACAAATTAAGAGTACACAAAATAACATACAAGGAAGATTGTAACTGTAATGAATTCCATTACCTGTTGATTATAATCTATTACTTCTCTTTTCAAAGCAATACATCTCAGCCGCTCCACTTTACATGGAATGATTCACTTTAAAGCAAAATGTAGTGACTGCTCCACTTTGTGGCATGATTGTTCCAGTCTCCTATGTTCAGCCCAAACATGATGATTCATCCAAGACACTGGCTTCTTGTATGGCATCATCAGGTGAGCAGTCTAATCATTGATGCATTTAATTTGTGGCACACAAAGTTGAATATTGATTGTAACTATCTCCAGTTATAAAATAAGCAGTTGGGAGCTATGGTGAGGAAGACAGTGCACATTTCCAGAAATTTCATTTGCCAGAACTGTACAGATGTGCCAGAATGTCACTACTTCATATAAAAGGTAAAACAGCTAACTTATCATCTTTGAAATAAATGACTTCACTATCATACAAACTGACATCAAAACACAGACAGAAAATCTATGCTGTGACTTATAGTTGTTGAAGTGAAAGTCTTGGAAAATAGTGCTTGTGTATTTCTCTAAATCAATAGTTCAATAGTTTAGTAGTTCTAATTCCTGCAGTGGGTGACAAAATACACTGCAGGAAATGGGCTGAGCGACATGTTCATAGGTTCATAGGTTCATACAAGGCTATCTGCCCTAGGGCATTTATAAGCCTAGCCAGAGTGTGTTTGGCTTTTGCCACCCATTTTAAATTAATTTTGCTATGCCCTTTTTCGAGGTTAGTATACTGTGCCTCTGTCTAACAGTGACACAGAAGGGATACCCAGGGTAAACGTATGATCTCCCATCCACTCATCAAGATTCCTCTTGAAAAGAGTCAATGAGGGACTCTGCCTAACCTGGACTGGGATTTTATTCCAGAGTGAAGGGAGCCTCTGGGTTATGAATCTGTCCCTCCAGCATGTCCTATTTATTTCAGTGCTGAGGTTCAAGTCTCTCGAGCGCGTAGCTCGATGGGATTTGGATTTTCTGAGGTGCAGCATGTCCATTAATTCCGGGTTGGACATGGCTTTATACGTCAGGCACAGATCACCTCTGAGCAGGCGGTATGCTACTAAGTAGAGCTGGAATTTCTTTAACCGGGCAGCATATGGCATCTGTTTGAGCCCTTTGATCCTCTTGGTGAGGTACTTTTGGGGTCTTTCCAGTTGCTGCAGGTGTCCGGTAAGGTACAGCCCAAAAGGGGCATTGTACTCAATTATGGGCCTGATGAGGGATGAGTAAAGAGGCACAATGACCTCCCCTGATCTAGATGTGAATCCCTTCATGATTAGGTGGGCTATATAAAATGTTTTTCTAACCACTTTGGCCACATGGTTGTCAAATGAGAGATTGCTATCAACTTGGGTCCCCAGTTCCCTAATTATTTCTTCTGTACTTAATGGATTACCACCTATGTGGTAATTTGTGGGCACTTTGTTTTTGCCAAAGGGGATGACTATACACTTTTTGGCGTTTAGCTTGAGGCCATGGCTCTGGCACCAGTTGTCTGTTTCTATGAGGCCCTTTTGGAGGATGCTTGTGTCGGCTGGAGAGTCAATTATGGCTCCTAGTTTGCAGTCATCTGCGAACTTGGTCAGCCACAGTCCTTCCGTGTTGGCCTGTACCTCCGAGAAATATATACCGAACAAGAGAGGGCCCAGGACTGAGCCTTGTGGGACGCCACTTGTAACTGGTTTGGAATCTGACATGGCTCCAGCAATTCTAACCATGTGAGTTCTGTCCTTGAGCCAGTTTGCAACCCATCTAGTGATATAGGGGTTTATATTTAAGCTGGTGAGCTTATCTATAATGCCCGAGTGGGGTATTGTATCGAAGGCTTGTGAACCACTTTCTCCTCGTCAATGGCCTTGGTGACTGTTTCAAAGAAATCAACCAGGTTTAAGAGGCAGGATCTGCCCTTAACAAAGCCGAACTGGGTAGGATCCAGTGTCTGTAAGTCCCCAATATCTTTATTTATGAGGTCCATGATGATCCTTTCCATAGCTTTGCAGACCAAGCTAGTCAGGCTTATGGGGCGATAGTTTCCAGGATCCGTTGAGGCACCACCTTTGTGGAGAGGGACCACTGTTGCTGTACGCCACTTTTGGGTACATATCCTGTAGTAAGGCTGAGATTGAATAGTAGTTTTTTGTTTGGGTTTAGCTCTTCTTGGAGTTCATGTAGAATGCAGCCCAGGACATCGTCTGGTCCCATTGATGCTGTGTTTTTTTGCTTTGGAGAGGGCGGCTCTTACCTGAGCATCTGCGATGTCAGGGGGGCAGCACTCTGCTGGGATAGATATTTGCCCTTTTGGTGGGGAGTTTGCGCTGAACCTGTCAGCTAGGATGTTGGCAATGTCTGTGGGTTCGGTGTATTTTTGTCATTTTGGACTAATTCTGAGCATATCTGGGAATTCCCACCCAGGTTCCTAACATAACTAAAGAAAGCCTTGTGATTATCCTTAGTGTCCTGTGCAATTTTTCTCTCGAAGCTGGCCTTAGACGATTTTATGAGTGCCTGTAGTTTTTTGCTAATACTGATCTGAGATGCCTTCCCTTTTTGGGATTTTGCTCTATCATGTAGTAGCTTCCTCCTTCTATTGTATAGTTTGTTTATGGCTGGGGTCCACCAGACAGGACATCTGCCTTTGGAGGATTGGGTCTTGGTTTTATTTGGGATTGCATGATCCATGCATTCCTGAAGGTGTTCATAGAATGCATTTATAAAGGATTCTGTGGTCTAGGCCGTATTTTCCACAGGCCCGGGGGCTTTGAAGGATTCCACCTCGGTTTTGAGGAGTATGAAATTAGCTTTAGAGAAGTTTTTCACTGTGGTTTTCAGGGCAGGGGGTGGAGTCGGGATGTGAATATCCAGTGAGATTAGTTTATGGTCTGATCTTACCAGTGAGGGATACACTTCTGGTCTGGAGCATAGAGTCCCCATGTTGGTGTTGATCAGGTCCAGTATGTTTTCCCCTCTTGTGGGAGTGGTAACAAGTTGTTCCATAGCATTTGAGTTTATAAATTCTAGGAACCTTTGGGCTAGGGTGTTGGAGCTAGAGTAATGCTCCCAGTCTATGTTTGGGTAGTTGAAGTTGCCCAATATAATGGTGTTTGGAGAGACCTTCATATTTTCCAGTGTTCTCAGGAAGGTCGAGTGGGGTTCCTGGGTTTGGGAGAGTGGTCTGTAGCAGGCTATAAACTGGAAGGCAGTTTTACCCACTGTTAGTTGCACATGGATAGTCTCTGATGCTTCGTGCTGTGCCACCAACCTGGAGGTGTGGGTATCTTTGACGAATATTGATACACCCCCTCCTTTTGTGGTTCGGTCCAAGTTTTGGGGCCGAAAAGCATGGTATGAGGTATAACCTGGTAGTGCTGGGGTGCTCTCGGGAGCCTTGAACCAGGTTTCTGTTACTGCACAGATATCGATGTTCTCCATGCTAAGGAGAGTTTTGGGTGCGTGCATCTTGAGGTTTAGACTTCTGGCATTGAGTAGCATTGCTCTTAGTTTCTTATCCCTTGTGATACCTATGGAGGTGGGTTTGTCTTTTGAGCCTTGCCTAAAAAGGCACTATGGGGGTAGCAAGAGCCTTTGCCAATATCTGAAAGCCCAGGGGTGACAGGTGCAAGCCGTCCCTATCGAAGCATCGTGGCTTGTCAAGCATGTCATCCCAGGCTGACAGGCATTGGATCCCCTTTGAATGACACCAATACTTAAGCCAGTTGTTGAAATTGATCATCTTGTCTTCATATTGTGGCATCATTCTTGGTGAGGGTAAGATGCTACTCAAGGTCAGGGTCATACCGGCCTGGGCTACATGCTCAGAGAGCTCATCTATGTCTCTTTTCATGTAGTCCAGGGAGGTACATCTCAGGTCATTCACACCAGCATGGACAATGACTGAGTCATATTTGTACTTGCCTTGGAGTGACCTGAGTGCTTGTGTTATGTGGCGGATCCTAGCGCCCGACAGGCAGCTCACTGTGACCTTCTCCTTGTTCAGCCTGGTGAGCGGGACATCAGTGTGCCTGACGATAGAGTCACCTATTACAAGTGTATCAGATGTGTTGTTTAGCCTTAAGGGCTGTGACTGTTCGGCACACTGACTTTGTGAGCTATGTGTTGCATGTGTTTTGTTTTGGGGTAGCAGTTGCTTGAGTGTCTGCTTTGGAGGTCTCTGCTGTTTTGGCAGATTTTTATTTAGAGCCTCTGAGTATGTTTTTGTGTGTTTATGTGTTTGGTTTGCTGTCGTGGTAGGTCTATGTGAGACTGGAATTGTAGTGAGTGTGGTTTCCTTCTCCTCCTGACTGGTTTCGCCAGTACTGAGTTGACAGAGCTTAGCCTCCAGTATGGCTATATGGTTGCATCTCTCACATGTGTTGGAATTTGTTGGGAGGAGGAGAGGGTTGTCTGTGTACATGAGGCAGTTGTAACATTGCCTCAAGATTCCCAGATTCACCAGCTGGACCAGAGAGGAGATTGACAACTGACCTTTGGACATGCTAGAATAGTATTGGGAATTCCTTTATAATTGTGTCCATAAGACCCACACATGCCAGTGAGGAAGGTTCACATACCCAACAACAGTCTCAGCCAGCAGGACAGGTGTAGACAAACCCAAACAGAGCCTGTGCCATGGCCCCAGAATGATGTCTGTGGTTAACCTCCCCCCCCAGGCCTACACAGACAGACTATATCAGGTTAGTTCTGAAGGGTAGGAAGTCAACAATAATATGTAGGGCAACCAAAGCCACAATCTGTAGTACAATGGTATGCCTCTAGTCAGCATGATAGTTAGTAATACAGAATGAAATGAAGTACCTGATATACCAGTACAGTCATAGCAAATGTGTACATCACGTGTGCCCCCCACATCCTACATAGTAATGTAATAACAGTCAGGTGTGACCCCCAACCCTGTGTAGAAATGTATAAATAGTTAGGTGTGCCCCCCCATCCTACACAGTAGTGTAATAACAGTCAGGTGTGCCCCCACCACTCCTGTGTAGAAATGTAGAAACAGTCAGGTGTGCCCCCCCCCCGCTATGCAGAAATGTAGTAACAGTCAAAGCCAAATGATTGATGGATACCCTGCAGAGACAGCATGCTACCTGATGGTGTACAACACAAAGGTCAGCACTGCAGCACAAACTACCTGGACACGAACCACACATTCAATACAGACAGCCATACTGGGCATGCTCACACACTTAGAGAAATGAAGGCAATGTCAGTCAACAACATACTGAAAGGTCATACTGGGCATGCTCACACACTTAAACAAGTGAAGGAAACACATGAAGGCCATGACTGCAAACACCAGTGGACCAGACATATCTGGCAGTTGCAGTTGTTAGTGCGGACACTCGTCAGTATGCACCACTCATGCCTTGCACACACAGTGGATAGGAATACAGACATATATGTCAGAACAACACACTATAATAAGCCAAAGGTAGATGTACATAGATGTGTGGAAGAGGGTGACTGTGACAAGGAGCCATCCAGGCCTGTCCCACCCAGCACACAGTCAGAGGGCCCCAAACACATAAGGTGCAGATGTCACTCACTGCAGATACTAGCCACCAGTATCTGTCAGCATTACAGACTATGTGGTGCAAGTGCCAGCTGTGCAACATGACTGTACAAGGAAGTAGTCATCTAGCAGCTGTATACACGTACCTGTGACATATGACCCTGTGTGTGCTGCATGTGGCATGCCAACCCCTAGATAATTGGGTTATAACCCATGCACACACCGCCCTCCCTATAGACCTACTATGACATGCCTGCTGAGGTCATCCAATGTGAAATACACCTTTGGGAAAGTAGTAGCCTAGTAATCTCAATAGCATGTCCTGTAACTGTGTACTGCTGTAGTGTGATAAAGTACTTAGATATGAGTTCTAACCCCAAACCTGGTAACTGTGAGTGTGTGTGTGTTTGTGTATGTGTCTGTCTCTGACTGTGTAGAGAGCAATGCTTTTTAGGGTACTCACACTCCTTACAATTCATATATTCAACTTTGCCAAGGCTGCTGATGTCACCAACCTAGAAATACACCTCTGGGAAAGTTGTAGCCCAGTAATCTCTGTAGTGCATCCTGTAACTGCGTACTGCTGTAGTGTGATAAAGTATTTAGATAGGAGTTCTAACCCCAGACTTGGCAACTGTGAGTGTGTGTGTTTGTGTGCGTGTCTGACTGTGTAGAGAGCGATGCTTTTTAGGGTACTCACACTCCTTACAATTCATATACTCAACTTTGCCAGGGCTGCTGTCACCAACCTAGAAATACATCTCTGGGAAGGTTATAGCTCAGTAATCCCTGTAGCACATCCGGTAACTGCATACTGCTGGAGTGTGGCAGTTCTGGATGTTTTTTGTGTGTTCCAATGTCTGTGTACAGAGCAATGCAGTATAGGCTAGTCACACGCAGTACATTTGAAATGACCTACTTTGGTAATCCTGCTGATGTCATCCATTGTGAAATACACCTTTGGAGAAGGAGTTCTCTAGTATTCCCCCATGGTTTGTCCTATAGCAGCTCCATGCTGTAGTGTGATAAAGACCTTGATCAGGGGTTCTATACCCACACATGTCAGTTGTGGATGTTTTGTGTGTGTCTCACTGTCTGTGTAGGGAGCAATGCATTTTAGGCTACTCACTTGCAGTACATTTGAAATGCCCTACTTTGGTAATCCTGCTGATGTCATCCATTGTGAAATACACCTTTGGGAAAGGAGTACTCCAGTAATGTCCATGGCGTGTACTATAACTGCATAGTGCTGTATTGTAATAAACTAGTTAGGTAGGGGGTTCTACTCCAGGCGTGTGTGTGTGTGTGTGTGTGTGTGTGTGTGTGTAACTCATATCCTGTGTAGAGGTGGTTGTGAGTGTGTGACACCCGTGGCCAATGTGGAGTGGGTTTTGCATATTTCTTATATGGTGGCCCTACTATATATATCACAATGTCAACCGTACTAGGATAACAGATGTAAAATAACTGAGATGCTGGGGTGCAAAGCCATACCCATACATGTGACATCAAGGCCAGGCAATGACAGTTAGCAACCCCAGTACTACCCAGATCACACTCTCTACCCATGTGTCATACACACACATGCCTAGGCAACAGCCAATAAGTGGGTAGTACACTGCATATTGGCCACCGATAGTGACTATGGAGTGATAGCAGTGGGCTACAGAGGGCATGTCACCTTGTCCATCTGTCCAATATGCACGTACATGCAGACAGTGTACCTCCCCCATGTTCTCCAATGGACACCTGCACCACCTGTGGTGCCTTCACATGTGTCCCACAATGGACATACCATGCTTGACAACATGCCCTGTATGGACAGATGCCACTGACACCAGGGAATGCTGTTAGCATGCTATCAATGTAGGTGCATGGTAAACCTGCTGTCTGTTACCAGTTTCTGCCACAGGTGGGCAAGACTGGCACATCTGATGATAATCCGTGTTCACAACATGGGCCAGACACCCCAGGTACAGTTCCACATGTCACTGCCAATGCATGTGGCAGGTGTGCATATCCTAGACACCATCCATGTCATGGACTAAGGAACACATACATGACAAGTGATGCACAGCATTGGCCACACACAATAGTCACCCAGGTGACTTGATTGGGGGATATAATACCCACCTGTGTGGGCAAATACAGAAACTACAGCCCTGAGCCACAATGCAGACCATTGTCATGTGGCCTGATGCCAAGGTATACCCATCACCTACCCTTGTATAGCCTGCTTGCACAGTTGACCACCACACACCAATGCAGACATGCACCTATGCATGTCAGTACTGGCACCCAGTGTGTTTGTGTGTGTGTTACATGGTGTGTATGGCCACATCCAAACTCACTACAACCCCCATGAGCATACTGAAGCATACTGTCTAATGTCTGACACCTCCTCATACTCTTTGCCCTTACAACCTCCATATGACCTGTGTGGTACATGTGATACCTGCACAGTGATGTGTTGTGGCAATCCCACTACTGATGAGTTGTACTCCTGGGCCTGCCAGGTGTGTGAATGTGTGTGCATCCCTGTGAGACTGTGGCTGTGTTGATGCTGGCACCTGTTCATGCAGACAGGCACGTGTACATCACCTACCTTATAAGTACCGTATTCCTGTTGCAGATGTCACTCACCATCACATATATGTTCTGAGAGCTCCACAACAGGTAACCCATGTGGCACATCCAATAACTGCATCTAACTGTGATAGCACTACATAGTTGTCGGGGGGGGTTGATACCCTCTGCTGGTAGGTGTGTGATACAAACATGCTACAGTTTTACTCTCCTGCCCCTCTCTGACAGGTATTTGCCTCTGTCTGCCTCTCCCACCCCCTCTCTGGTGGATGTGGAGACCCACACCTGCTATACTTAGGCAGCAGCATGTGTATTTTAAGTGATGCTCATGATAAGCTGATGGCCACTGCACGAATTGCAGCCCTCCCCTAGCTGATTGCATATGGGACAGCTGTGGTAACATTCCCATAGCCAATTGCATGGAAACACACTCAAATATCTAGGAACATCATGATGGTGTTGACCCTTTTCATTCACTGTGAGCAGGAACTAGAGCTGTTGTTTGGCAAGCAGCATCTCAGATGGATTGGGGATTTACCACTAACAACATACACTGTGGAAAAAGGGCAACAAGCAGGATGGGGATGTGCCTGACCTGACTACAGACTGTAAGTGCTGCTATACTGCATTTGGAGTAATGATGGTTTAACAGTGTTTGTCTGGATATGGATGTCGTACATGTTGCAATACCTGCCATGTCAGTTTCATGTTTATGAGGAATCCCCATCTGCAGGGTCATCTGCAGACTGGGCAGTGTTGTGCCTTTGGTTTCATGTGTTAGAAACAGAGAATCTATCTATGGACTGCAGAAGATAGTGTGAGGATTGCAGTCTGTAGACAGTGAAGGCCGTGACAGTTACTGACTTCATAACCCTCATAGGACATATATTGCAACAAACCCTGTTACAACAGTAAATGTATGAGGGTATCACAGCAACATGTCAATATTGGCCCTGTGTATGTGCTTCCAGCCACACCTCTGTCAACCTTTGTACATATGTCGTGCATGAAGTGATGCATATGTGCCATATACCATAATTAGTGTCATCATATCTGATAACAAGCCAGTGATATATCAGACTGCTACATATGCTACATATGTTATGTACAGTAGGGGTTATATTTCATGACATAACCTGGACATTCTGTGGATGACTGTACAGTACTGAGGTCTGTGTACTTATGGTGAATGTCAGTGTGTGTATTGTTAATATGTACTTTAGCCTGTGTACAGACTGTGGTAGATGTCATTGTTCTAGCTCCCCACCTATCTGATGTTACATGCTGCCCCACTGCATGGTACTGTATTGGCATACATGTTTGTACGACCATACACACGCATGTATATATATATATATATATATATATATATATATATATATATATATATATATATATATACATACATATACATGTCATATATAGATATGTTGTATCTGTTTACAGATTAATATATTTCCACACATACATCTAGATGATGGTATAAATTCTCTGTACTGTTGCATTACTGGACTGGATGATATGTTTGGGAAAACATCAGGATTATGCATATCTGCCATGGCTTAGTGGTGAATCACTTTGTGTATGGTTTGCAGGGTCCTTGGTTCGAACCTTGCAGGAGCTGTTTGTTTTGTTGCTGGGCAGAACACGGCCTGCTAGATACAGATAGCTTAAGGCAATTTCTAACAGTTGTAAGCAGGTCTGTGCGGCGGTAAGCACTGCCTACACAGGTTAAGCAATATAGACGCTAACTGACTGTAAGTTACTGTAACTGGAAGTTGGCTGTGCTTAGCTCCACGCAAACCCGCTTACAACTGATTTATAGTGCCTTAATCACTCTGTATCGAATGGCCCATGTTCTGCCCAGCAACAAAATTAACAGCTCCTGCAAGGCTCGAATCCAGGACCCTGCACTCCATACACAAAGTTATTTACCACTAAACCATAGCAGATATACATAACCCTGATGTTTTCACAAACATATCATCCAGCACAATCAGTCAACAGTACAAGAAATATCATACCACACAACCTGTTAATGTAAGAAGTCTGGACAAAGGCAAGATAGCTAGGGATGTGCAGGAAGTGTGTAGGGAAGGTCCATAGCTGTGCATATGCAATGAATTCGGAGATACATTTGAACACTCCAACCCCTGGAAGAGGGGTGAGGACAACTATAATATGTTATGATGCCAATTAGATCAGATTACATGTGTCCAGTGGACATGCATGCAAAATGGAGAGCTATGTATGGGGCGTGATTTTTTTTTTTGGGAACAGATTGCCCTTTGTTTGTATTTTTAAGGTGAGAGTGGGATGTTGGGGAAGGAGAGTAGGTATGCTCGGGGAGGATAAGTTGGGTAGAATGACTGACAAGACAGACAAGACAGCATACAGGGGCAGTATATGACACATGTGGGGGGAAACACTTTGGATGGGGGGGTGTTTTGAAGTCACAAGCCCATGGGCCCCCGAATGGAAACAGTGGGACTGAGGTCCCACCAATGGGCAGTCACCACTGCACCTTCATGGCCCCAAAGGTGGCTGTGCTGGGGGCTGTGTAGGAGGGGCAGGCTCACCCTCTAATTGCACCACTCAGCCCTCAAGCTGGTGTAGCCAGTCTCAAAACTCCATATCAAGCTCCCTCCACACCATGGCCTGGACCTGACGACAGGTGACATGTTCTTCTCTGCACCTGCTCCTGGGGGGGCAAGCCCCATCCCCTGTGGTGGTTCCACCCGAAGGTGGTGCAGGGCCAACAGAGGAGGAGGTCCCAGGCTGGGCCCCAGACATGCTGGTGCCTGGTGCCATGGCCAGCTGAGCTGGAGCAAGTGGGTCTGCTGTGACTGGCCTTCCCATACGAGCTATGTTGTAGCAGGTTTATGACAGATATGGGTTAGTAATAGTCAACAGCATTCAGGATTAGTTATAACAGCATGCATAGGTATTCCCATTAACCCAAAACACCAGCTTTAACACAGTTGCAGAGCAAGCAGAACACATGTATATATGGAACAACAGTAGCCATTACAACAGCATGCAGGTTTCATTGATGGCAACAAGCCACCAATATGGGTGTATTTTAACATGGCACATTCATATAAACAAATGGGAATATTTATCATTAGGACATATGTCCCTGCACTGATCTGTCCCTTACATGTATTATTACACTACCCAATGGCCTTATATTGTACACTGGTATGTTTATAGATTACTATATACGTGACATGTGTCTTAACATGTGTCATGACAAGATACAGGTGTTAATGCAATAAATGTTGAGAATTGCTCTCATACACTTTGGGTGAGGTGCTAGAATGACAGGTTTGATTTCATATACATTCTCTGAGTATGTACACGTCTGACTATCAGTTATATGTCATTAACAACTGCCTACATTTCTTGGATCATCACACTGATTTTTCAGGGGAACAGGGTACCAGGCTGGTGATGTGGTCCATTTATCTGGACATGCTGGACAGATTGGAACAGTTGTGGGGTATGGATATTTGTGCAACTTTCTATTTGAGCCTTCTAGCAAAATCTGTACATTTGGGTGTAATTATGCATACAGCTTTCTATCTGAACTTTGTAACACAATCTGTACAGTTGTGGGGTATGATTATGCATACAACTTACTAGCAATCCCGGGATTCAAACCCCTGCTGTGTGTGATAAGTAAAATTACAGTTAACATCACAGTACACTGTGCTATCAGGGAATTGATGTGAAGCTTTTTATTGTTTTCTGTGTAAGTCTCCCTCACTTGTGCAATATGACTGACCTCTTGGCAATTCCTACATTGCTATACAGAACTTCATACACATTTTATCTGCATACCACAGTGTGGGTAACACTGCTTAATACAGCAGTACTATGTATAGTATGTAACAGTTCAACAACATATGACAGAAGAGTAAACAGAAGCACTCCAGGGGTTATACCTTTATTCACAGGATATTACACATTTATTTCTACTGGTACGACACTTTCTAAGGCTCTTATATTTATTTGTTATGACAGTATATGCTGAATGATCACTAACCTGCCTTGCGATGCAGCCTTTGCAACCTAGCATCATGGGCTTGCTGGTTCGCAGCCCACTCATCTGCAGCTGTCAGAGAAATACAGTGGTATTTAGCCATACCTATCCATAGTATACACAAGCTAGGCAATTATTAACTACTTAGTAGAATGAGTACTTAGTACTGGGGCATTAGGCATCTGCCGAGACTCCTGGATCCACTGTTCCAGTACAACCCCCTCCGCCGCTTCAGGTCAGCATGGTGGTGCCTGACCTGCTCACCAATCCGGGAGATACCTGTGGCACTGGTGAGGTCACGGGCGAGACTGTCCCATGCCTCCATTTTATACTGAGAGCCCTGGTACTGGCACTTCAATAGTCTCTGCTCATGGTGTTTTACTAGGATCCATACCATGAATTTTGACTCCTGGATGCCCTAGCGCTGTACTCTAAATTGAGTGCCTTCACCCACACCAGCCATTCTGTCTGCAGTAGGAAGCTACAACCAGTTATGGAAAGTATTCCCACCTGTGGGGTTTAAATATGGCCAATCACCTGCACTTTTCCATGATTGGCTGGTTTTGAAAAGGCTAAGCTATAGGCACACCTGCTTACCTAGGGTTGGCAGGGCTTAAAGAGGTATACCACTAGACAGACTGAATTGGCTCTTCTACACATTGCTTACACTTACTGAGTTTAGCTGTGCTGCGGTTAGCATTGCTTAATAGTTAATTAGCACTATATTTGCCTTTTGGCAGTGATTTATTATTCATTACGGGTTATATACATGTCTGGTATCCGTGATTCATGTGTACATACACTGTATGGGGTCCTGGGGACTTCTATACTTTACTACAATAACACCTCAGGTCTATGCTTACTGCAGTACTCCAGTTCACATATTTATGTTCTGTGGCAGGTTATGCAAAATCACACTGTACATAGATTCAGTTCACATGTTTGGTTTGATTTTCTTGTGGTGAGGATTAGTTTGCTGATACCTCACTTGTATGTATTGCTATGATGGCTTAGTGGTTAGCTACTGTGACTATGGTGTACAGGGTCCTGAGTTCGAGGCTTGCAAAAGCTGTTTATTTTGTTGCTGGGCAGAACACGAGCTGTTGGGTACAGAGTGATTAAGGCACTTTAAAGCAGTTGTAAGTGGGTGTGCACAGGTTTGCACGGAGCTAAGCAATGGTAACCTCTGGTTACAGTTTCTTACACTCAGTTAGCTTCTACTTTGCTTAATCTGTGTAGGCAATGCTTACCCCAGCGCAAATGCACTTAAACATGCTTACTTGTGCTTATATATGCTTGCTACTGCTTATTTGTGCTTAAACCTGCTTAGTAGTGCCTTATTCATTATGACACTGACACTTCACATGTGCATTTAATGCAGTACTCCAGTTCATATTTAAATGTTATTTAGTAGGTTATACAGCAAAATAATGTAAAAAAATGTTCATATATAGATTTCCCATGGAAAATGGAATGTGCTGTAGTGGGACTTGAACTGGGAATGTCTGCTCATTAGGCAGATGCTCTGCCTACTGTACTATTGCTGTTCTGCTTCAGTTGTATATGTTTACCTTAAAGTCATACCCATGCTCCCTTTCCTCGGTCCCTGAGTTCCGCGTACACAGCATCCATCCATTCTCCAGTTGCTAGCCCTGTCATACCACACCTCTACACATTTCCCTCTCTGCACGTCTCGGTACTCCTCCATTATACTGTCTAGATGCAACCTTCTGCAGGCTCTTCATCTGGTTAGTCCACGTACGTTCGAGACTCCCCTTGATCCTCCTCCGATACTGGTGGACACATCTTTATGACCCACAAAGTCTGTTTCGTCCCGCCAGGGACAGACCTGTTGTTGTGCCACGAGTAGACTTTGTTGGTCTACACTGTTTCTCCCACTGGTAGCATCCTGCCAGGGGTTTGAGATGCAGCAGTGTGCTCATGCACCGGACCAGCCTCATCTCCCAGCTGCACGGATGAAGCACACCCCCACGGCGTGCCCCATTTTTCATTCCTCTCTTCAGTATTATGTAAGACTACTCTTCTCACATTATGTGTGGACAGGCACTGTTCATTGATACTCATAGACTGCTCAGAATACTGTGATTGAACAATGTGCACATGTTTGCTGGTATTAATCTGCATACTTACATGCATTTACTATACTGTTAACTGCCTGTGCTGGATGTTATGTTCGTGATAACAGCAGCTGACTGTCTATCTGCCATGCCTTCGTGGTAATTCACTTGGACTATAGTGTGCAGGGTGGGGGGGAACCTGGGAGTGCTGATCATTTTGTTACTGGGGACAACGAGAGGTGTTGCCTACAGAGTGCGTAAGGCACTGTGGGTGAAGTGTCGGCGGGTATGCGCTGGTGTGCTCGAGGCTCAGACTTGCTGACCTTTGGTTACGGCGTCTTACACTGGGTTGGCCTCCACATTGCTTAACCAGTGTGGGCATTGCTTACTGCCACCCAAACAGGTGTAATCCCATTTGCTGCCGCATACCCCCACGCTACTTCATTAACATGTCGGTATGATATATGGTTACATCAGGTGTACATGTCAGGTATGACTGTTGAAGGTCAGTGTAAGGTGAAGTGGGATTCCAGTTTAGCAGTGCTGGATAGGTTACACTCAGGCATTCAGGTTAGGTTTAGTTATGCCATACCTATGTTGTAGAGTAGATGTGAATAGTGAAGGTGTAGGTAGGTAGGTGGAGGGGGGGCATTTTAACTGTATAGTAGGCCGTTGAACTGACTGGTGGGGGAGTAGTAGTGCAGATTTGCAGGATGCTGAGATTTGTATGCGAGGCAGAACAGGAGGTGTCAGTGTCAATAGTTGGTGTAGGGGTATTGAGTGTTAGTTAGGGGGGTGGACTTCGCTAGGTGGTAAAAGGTGTGCTTGAGGTTTCCCTTCATGTGTTATTTGCATGTGTCGTGTGGGACAGCTCCAGTAATACACATGGGTTTAGGGTTCCAGATTCTGCCAATATAGCTGTGATGAGGGTGTCACCTACTTGTGACTGTTAACATTACCAGTCATGAACCAGGGGTCGATAGGTAAGTGATGTTATTGGGCCACAGAGAGGGGCTGATAGTAGGGGACATGTCCGAGGATGTGCAGGAAGGCTGACGGGAAGGTCCACAGCTGGCCATTTCATCTACAGTGACAGCTGTGTATATACCCTGCATTTGGGGGTAGGTTTGGACACTCACACCCCTGGGTGGGGGGAGGACAACAATAATACCTTCTGATGCCACTTAGTTCGGATTACATGCCTACAGTGGGGTGTTGCGACCATGTGTTCTTTGGTGTCATTTAGTGGGTTTGCAACAACACATCTGGTTATACCGTCCTTTGGCATGTAAACTAGGTTGCTGCAGTGGGACTCGTACTGGGCATGGCTGCTCGTTAGGTGTCGTCTCTGCCCAATGCACACTACTGCTTACATCCTTGGGATGGAGGACATAGAACCGCTCCAGCCAACACCTGCACCGCTAGGCCCATAATTACATACCCATAGTCCCCAACCCACACATCCTCTTCAGCACTCTTCCTTACTCCGGGTGCAGGTCGGGTCTAAACACACCCCTACACACTGCCCACTCTCCACTTCTCAGGACCCAGCATGTACGTTGTCTCACCCCATGGGTCATCAGGCTTCCCCAACCTTGTAGTCCGAGAACATACATGCCCTGCCGTAGGTTATCCATGTAATGGCTGGAAGCCCAAATAGCCATTACATTTTTTGTCTGTCCTGCAAGGGACATTCTATTTTTTGTTTCGAGATTAGACTTAGTGGGTCTCTCCCACTGGTAGTATCCTGCCTGTGGTCTGGGAAGCAGTGGTTTGTATACTTTTATTGTGTGCTTGTATGTTTCACCTGTCTAGCTGGGAGGGGGGTTGATGCTACTTGTTACACGTTTGCTGATTGGGCCCCTCACCACTATTGGCACGGCCTGTGATCATATGTAAGTCTTAACTGCTGTATCATATCCTACCTATATATCTCTGTATATTTACACACACACACACACACACATTAGATATAGATATATATATATATATATATATATATATATATATATATATATATATACACATATATATATATATATATATATATATGTGTGTATATGTATATGTATGCATACATATATATATATATATATATATGTATATTTATATATATATATATATATATATATATATATATATATATCAAATGACGTGGATGTATGGGTGTCTGCATATGTATATATCTATATGTGGGTATCTATATATTTGTCTGTCTATGTATGTCTACATTTGTGCTACAGAGATGAAGAGGTATATCTCCATGTAGTTATGGGTATATATACACACACATACCTGTACATATGTAGCTACATATCCTGTCATGTTGCCTGTTATTGTTGGGTACTGTTTTGTGTGCATACCGGCCAACCTTGTGTGCCATGTACGCTTTGCGATTCCTACAACTAAATCCGTTAGTGTACACAGAGTCACACATGAAATCTATTGTAAGTACCAGGTAATCATTCGTCCCATGGTGCACAGCCCGTACATTGGGTATACAACTTTCGTCTCCACCCAGGATTACATAGGTACCCATGGCTATGTGCATGGACTACGGTATGTGCCATACCTAGGAAACGTGGGTCGAGGCAACATACCGGCTAGGTCCTGAGGGGGGGGTGTGTGGAGGGGGGAGCAATGTGTGGTGGTGTGGTAGCTACGGGCCAGTAACCAGGGTTGAGATGGTGGCTGTGTGTGTGCAGTGGGAGGGGGGAAGCAGAACTGTGGATAATGAATATATGGGTCGGGGATGGCCTTGGTTGGATGGGCCAGTACTGCTCGGGCCGCCTAGTGGGTGGGGGAGAGGGGGATGTGATGTCAACAAGTGGATCATGACCAAGGGCTAATTTAAATCCCTATTTCAATGACACACATACATTACATTGAGCTTGGTAGTGTTTTGCATGGCGGACGTGTTTGTCTGGGCGGGGGGTATGCCAATTCGTATGTGATGTATATTGTTTGGGGCCTGTCGAGGCCTTTCACTGTGCATGTGGACATATATGTGTCTGTTAGTTCTACCATTGCTATCTACAGATGTCTGGCCATATATACCTCTGTGGGTATATATATTTGCTTAGATATTTCTAACTCTGTCCGATTATACCTATGGGGAAATTTATCCACGTACATATGTGTGACTTGCTGTGTATATGTGGACGTATGGATGTTGACAAATATATGTGTAGATGTCGGCATTTGCATGTATATCTGTTCATATATTTGTATATATATCTCTGGATATTTTTATATATATATATATATATATATATATATATATATATATATATAGTGCCTTTTTTAGGCAAGGCTCAAATTCTAAACCTACCACCCTAGAACACAAAAAAGGAAAAAAACTAAGGGTAATGCTGCTCAATGCCAGAAGTCTCAATCTCAAGATACATGCACTCGAGGCCCTTCTCAGTATGGAGAACATCGATGTCTGTGCTGTGACAGAAACCTGGTTCAAGGCTCCTGAGAGCACCCCAGCACTATCAGGTTTCACCTCATATCATGCGTTCCGGCCCCAAAATCCGGACAACACCAAGAAAGGAGGGGGGGTGTCCATATTCATAAAGGACACCCACACCTCAAGGTTGGTGGCAACGCACGATGCATCGGAGACCATCCAGGTGCAATTAACCATAGGCAAGACTGCTCTGCAATTTGTAGCATGTTACAGGCCACCCTCTCAAACTCAGGAACCTCACATGGCCTTCCTGAAAACATTGGAGGATAAATGTATCTCCAAACACCATCATACTAGGTGATTTCAACTACCCTAATATAGACTGGGAACACTACTCAAGCCCAAACACTCTAGCCCAAAGGTTCCTGGAGTTCATAAACTCAAATGCCATGGAACAACTAGTCACCATCCCCACAAGGGGAGAAAACATACTTGATCTCATCATCATGAACATGGGATCACAATGTTCAACACCGGAAGTATACCCCTCACTGGTGAGATCAGATCATAAACTATTCTCGCTGGAGGTCCTCATCCTGCCCCACCTGAAATAAAAAAGACCACAGTGAAAAACTTCTCAAAAGCTGACTTCACACTTCTAAAAACTAGCGTGGTCTCCTTTAAGGCCCCTGAGCCAGTGGTAAACATTACTCAAACCGCTGAATCACTTACAAATGCCTTCTACCAGCACCTACAGGACTGCATGGATCAGGCAATCCCAAACAAAACTAAGACTCTTTGTACCAAAGGCAAGCGTCCAGTCTGGTGGACCCCAGCCATAAACAAGCTCTACAACAAAAGGAGGAAGCTACTACAAGATAGAGCAAAATCCTTGAAAGGTAAGACACCTTTGATCATTATAAGTAAAAAACTAAGAGCTCTCATAAAATCATCCAAGGCAAATTTTGAGAGAAAATCGCCAAGGACTCAAAAGACAATCATAAGGCCTTCTTTAGCTATGTTAGAAACCTAGGAGGAAGCTCACAGATATGCTCAGAATTAGTTCAAAATGATGTGAAGATTACTGAACCTACACACATTGCCAACATACTGGCTGACAGGTTCAGTGCAAACTCCCAAAAGGAGAGATATCTATACCAGAGGATTGTAGCCCCCCAAACATCTCCAACGCCCAGGTGAGAACTGCCCTCTCCAAGGCAAAAAACACAGCATCAATGGGACCCAATGGTGTCCCCGGCTGTGTGCTCCACGAACTCAATGAGGAATTAAACCCGCAGTTAGGACAGCTGTTTAATCTTAGCCTCACCTCAGGATACGTACCCAAGGAGTGGCGCACGGCGACTGTGGTCCCACTTCACAAGGGCGGTGCCTCCACCGACCCTGGTAATTACCGTCCCATTAGCTTGACAAGCCTTATCTGCAAAGCCATGGAGAGGATCATAATGGAACTCATAAATAAAGACATAGGGAACTTGCAGACTTTGGATCCAACCCAGTTTGGCTTTGTCAAAGGCAGATCATGCCTTTTAAACTTGGTTGACTTTTTCGAGACAGTCACCAAGGCCATTGATGAGGGAAAGGCAGTCCATACAGCCTACCTCGACCTGGCAAAGGCCTTCGACACAATACCCCACTCAGGTATCATCGAAAAACTCATCAGCTTGAATGTAAACCCATACATCACAAGATGGGTTGCAAACTGGCTAAGTGACAGAACCCACAGGGTCAGAGTTGCTGGAGCCATGTCAGACTCAAAGCCTGTCACAAGTGGTGTCCCACAGGGCTCAGTCCTGGGTCCACTCTTGTTCAGCATCTACTTTTCTGAAGTACAAGCAAACACAGGAGGGTTATGGCTGACAAAGTTTGCAGATGACTGCAAACTGGGTGCCATCGTCGAAAACACATCTGACACAGATATCCTTCAGAAGGGCCTCACAGAAATGGATAACTGGTGCCAGAGCCATGGCCTAAAGTTAAACGCCAAGAAATGCATAGTCATACCCTTCGGGAAAAACAAGGTTACCCCTAGCTACCATATAGGTGGCAATCCACTGAGCACAGAAGAAGTCATCAGGGATCTGGGGACCCAGGTTGACAGCAGCCTTTCGTTTGACACTCATGTTGCTAAAGTAGTTAGGAAAACCTTCTACATTGCCCACCTGATCATGAAGGGATTCACATCTAGATCAAGGGAGGTCATCGCCCCCCTGTACTCATCACTCATTAGACCTATGATTGAGTACAATGCCCCATTCGCAATGTATCTGACCCGACACCTGCAGCAGCTGGAAAGGCCCCAAAAGTTCCCCACCAAAAGGATAAAGGGTCCCAAAATATGTCTTATGCTGCCCGACTGAAAGAACTCCAGCTCTATTCAGTCTCATACCGCTTGCTCAGAGGTGACCTGTGCCTGACATATAAGGCCATGTCAAACCCAGATTTGATGAATATGCTTCACCTCAAAGAGTCTAGATCCCTCAGAACCACAAGGGCGGAGACTTAAACCTTGACACGGTTATTAATAGAACGTGCTGGAGGGACAAATTCATCACCCAGAGACTCCTATGCTGTGGAACAAAATCCCGTACATGTGAGGCAGAGCACTCGCTGGCCTTGTTCAAGAGGAATCTTGACCAATGGATGGGAGATCGCAGATATACCCCAGGGATTACTTCAGTGTCACTGCTTGACAGAGGCACAGCAAAATAATAGGCATAGTTTTATTCAGACTAAAGGGGTGGCGAAAGCCACATAACTATGGGCTAGGCTTATAAATGACCTTGGGCAGATAGCCTAGTATGAACCTATGAACCTATATATATATATATATATATATATATATATATATATATATGTGTGATTACATCTATAGATATGTTGTATCCATTTAGATAGTAATATATTTGCACATACACGTCCATCTAGCTGTAGGTATACATTCTCTGTGCTGTTTAATGACTGGACTGGATATGTTTCTGACAACATTGACATTATTTATAACTGTCTGGCTTAGTGGTAGATCCCTTTGTCTATAATGTGCAGGGTCCTTGGTTCGGGCCATGCAGGAGCTGCTTATTTTGTTGGTGGTGCAGAACACCACCGGTTGGATATTGAGTGATTAAGGCACTTTAAAGCAGTAGTAAGCGGGTTTGTGCGGGGTTGCGAGAAGGTAAGCACTGCCAACTTCCAGTTACAGTGTCTTATACTCAGTTGGCTTCTACTTTGCTTAATCTGTGTAGATAATGCTTAGCCCCGCGAAACTGTACTTCAACACACTTACTAGTGCTTATATATTTGTGCTTAGACCTGCTTACTAGTGCCTTATTCATTATGACACTGACACTTCACATATGCATTTAATGCGGTACTCCAGTTCACATTTACATGTTATTTAGTATTAGTAGGTTATACAGCAAACAATGTGAAAAAATTGTTCATATACAGATTTCACATGTAAAATGGTATGTGCTACAGTGGGACTCGAACCGGGAATGCCTGCTGGTTAGGCAGATGCTCTGTCCACTTCACTATTGCTGTGCTGCTTCATTTGTATATATCGTCCTTATTATCCTCTTCAGCCTTCTAAGCTGCTTTAACCATACCTCAGTGATGGGCACACCCGCACACCTACTGTTAACTGTACTTGGATTTAAATAAATATAGTGGGTTTTCTTCAGTTTATTTATATGTCCTGTTGCAGTTGTACACATGGGAGACTGTTGGTTGGGACATGCGGACACCTATGGGTGGCCTTGCTCATTTCTGCTGTTCTATATTGTATGGGCGTGTTTAGTTTGAGAGCTCTGCTCTCAGACACGCCCCCCTGCACTCGTACACGCTCCATGTAGGATTGGGAATTCAGGCAGAGCGCCTTCATTAACATGCATGGCGCGCTGCCGTCCTCCTCCTAAACTGCCGCTTCCATGCAGCACTAGACTAGTCCTGCATGGAAGATTAGTAAATCCGGGGGATTATCATTTCTGACAAGCTGAAGAAATTCTATGGCTGATATTTGAAGTGGGTGGTTTCAAAACATTTATAAATATTGCTTTCTGCAAGAATGATTTTGAATTAATAAAAATAATAAAAATGACTGCCAAAATGAAGTTCTGCTTAAAGTGCATGAGTTATTTTGATACTTTGTTTTACTCTGTACGTTTTTCTGTTTAGCACAGGATTCAGAATAAAATACATTGGAGTGTGGATGTGACCTTTTGGACTTGTTTTATTAGTCTTAGACACACTAGTAGTCCTCAGTTTAGCCAAAAATGAAGTGGCAATTTATACCAGCAATACTTTTGAGTCTGGGTTTGTATTTTGCATGTCATTCATATACATATTATGTTGGCTGAATGGATTTAGATGGACTTAATATAAATGTTGTGGGGCAAAGTAATTATGCAATCTGTATGGCTGGTTGTCTTAAAGACACCATCTACAGCCATTCCCATTATAAATCCTTTTTAAGCACTTTTACTGAATTATCACTTGTGACATTGGCAAACTTACATTTATATAAAAGTAATCAAACCATATTAAGAAGTTCACATTTCCAAACATTATACATTACATATATTTTGCTCTATACAGTATAATCAAACCAACATTACATAAATTGTTGAATTCCTGTCTTCTCTTAAACCTCATTCCTCCTTGAAAACATGTTTCTCCAACTATTATTCCTCAATTTCCAATTTTCTATGAAATTTTCTCCTAACATTTTCTTATGATCCCATTTCTTGTTCTTTAATCTCTGCTACAATAGTCACTGCTTCAAATATGATTAGTTTAGACTTTGATTTCCATTTTCGACTAATTGCTTTTTTGGCAGCCACCAGAATTAAACTTAACAGGGCCTTACTATCACTATGCAATTCAGATCCTGTATCCCAGCTGAAAAAATGATTTCCTTAGTTACACTTATTTGCTCGTGTAGTATTACTAACAGAGTAGACTCATTGGAATTTTTAAAGACTACAAACTCATTGCACCCTGAGAACATATGCTCCAGGGTACCCCTTTCTTCCTTATTAATTCTGCAACATTTGCCGCCTACCTGAGGAAAAATACTTTGGAGTCTGTTGAGTCTGTTTGGGCTGTAAAAGTACATATGCAAACACTTCCAGTCAAAATCCTAAATCTTCTAGATTTTGTTGCATATCTGGGAGCCATACATATGTCCTCCCATTGTTTTTTTTTTTTTTTGAATTGCTTGTCTAATCTCACTTCCCCGATCTTTTCTGACCTCCTCTGATTGATTCCTATAGTTATTGTGCAATATTTTATTATCCCATACTGATTATCCCTTTTTTATCAGCAGCTTCTGTTCTAGATATAACAAAAAAAAATCTCAACCACTGCAGATGTTTCGTTCAGGATTCCCCTATCGCTTTTTCTTTGCTTATACTCTGATATCAGTCCCTGATATGAAAGGCAATATCTAGCCTGCAATCTAAATAAATGTCTTCTTGGCCATTTTACTGCATTTCCCTCTTTAATTATTTCTTCTCAATACAGTGGTCCTTTGACAGCCTCCTCCAGTAAATTACAACCTCCTCTGGCCTGTTTTGTTTACCCCTAATTGCAGTCAACACTATCAGCCGAATCTCCTTTCTCTATTCCCATGTTGGCTTAATTTACTTTCTGCTACTTTATGAATATAATATGTCTCCCTTTTTTAATTACTCAAAATCTTTTGGGTTTCTAATACCATGACGGGAATGGACCCCATTCCCAAGTCAAAGTACGATTGAAGTTCAAGAAATTAGCATTGCTTCAATCTTTGATGTCAGCCAGAAATGCTCTTTCAGCATCCGCAATGTGCCCAGTAATGACTCCTTCTGCAATTTGTAATGGAGTTACATGTATTGGTAACGTATCTAAATATGACTGTAGATTCTTTTTTATAAGACCCATTGCTCCTACTAATATTGGGACTGTCTGAGTATCTTTCTTCCACATTGCTCTAATTTCTGCCTGCAGATCCTAATATTTTATGACTTTCTGTCTCTCTGTACACGAGACACTGCAGTCACTCGGTATGGTGATTTCAATGACCAATGTACTTTTGTCTTCTTTTCATGGGCCACTATATCTGGTTTTCTAGCATCTATCTTTTGAGCTGCTGGTAATGGATGATCCCATGTGATGTAAATTTCATCATTTTCTATGATACTTTGTGGCTGATGATTCCAGTGTTTTTCAGCCACTTCAATACCATAATGTTTGCACAATCCCCAGTGCAACAATCTTAACACATTATTATGCCTTTCAGCATACAGTCCCTCTGCCATTAGTATGCCACAACCAGCAACGAGGTGTGTGACTGTTTCCAATTTGGTTTTACAAAACCTACATTTGTCTGTTTCTCCTAGATGTTCAGTGGACTTTGTAAACCAGTATGTACACAGCCCAGTATCTTGGGCCACCAATATTAACCTTTCATCTTTTGGTTTGACTTCACCTCTCCTTACCAGTCCTGTGTTCGTTCCTGATCAACATGAGGTTCTTCCAGAAGTTTTCTGTACTTGCAAATATATTTATGCATTTTCCACATTTCTTGCCTTCTCATCTGGTCCTTCACCTTATATTCTTTATTTTGTTTTTTGGCACATTCAGTTGCTGCCTGGTTTTTATCCACTTCTGGTTTGATTTCAATTCATGCTTGATGCTAATATGCTTCTGCTAGATTAAGCACAGAAATCATCTTAGATTTATTCTCCATGTTTCAAAACTTTCACTATGTTTTGGTGTTATGAGGTCAGCAGATATGTGTGGAGTCCCATGATTGCAGATCTATACATGTAATCAATTTCAAGGAGGCCCATACCTCCTTCAGAAGGGGGAATATATATTCTTGGTATGCACTGATTTTTATAAATCATTTGATAAGCATGAAGCATCCTTCTTGTTTTCCTATCTAATCTATCCAACGTGTTTTTGGGGCCATTCACTTCAAAACTGTAAGTTAGGACAGAAAGAGCAACTTGGTTTATAGGTTGGATTTTGTTCCTAGATGTCAACGCTGTTTTCAGGATTAATTTAAGTCTTCTAAAGTATTCCTTACTAAGTTTTATTCGCATTTGTTCATTTTATTGTTGATCCTTCTTCAATTCCCAAATATGTATACACTCCCTCTTACTCAAGTTCTTTTATATCACATTCTTTCCCCAAACTGATGTTTTCCTGGTGCTGCAGTTTTCCTGCTTTAAAGTTGCTGAAAAAGTTTTGACAACTTGCACTTGTGCTTTCAGTTCATCTGATGAGCTATACAGTTTTAAATCATCAATGAAGAAAAGATGAGAAGTCTTTACACTTTGTCGTTTTCTAGGAGCCAAATTGTAGCCATGGCCTAAGCTGTTAAGTAGACAGTTTAAAGGGTTAAGGGCAAGGCATAATAGCAGTTGTGACATGGAGTCACCCTGGAATATCCCCCTTTGAAATTTTATCCCTGGGATAATGATTTATCCTTTATCATGGCTTATTTACAAAGAGGTCTGCCACTGTTTTATGGTCACTGTAATGTATTTAATCAGTGTAGAGTGTATCTTCTACATTTTTAAGTACTCTTTTAACCATGAATGTGGGATACTTTTTTGTAGTCAGTCCATGCCATACTTAAATTCTTCCCCTTTTTACAGTTCTCCACTATAACTTTATTTAACAACAAATGGTCCTCTGTTCCACATGACTTTCTTTTATTGCCCTTTTGTTCTACTGCCATAATTAAGTTTTCTTCTAAATGACTATACACTTTGTTGGCATCAATTTCTGTGTATAGTTTATACATCGTAGGAAGGCAAGTTATTGGTCTATAATTTTTAGGGTAGCTTGCAGGTTCACTCTTAAGTAGGAGCATTGTTTTTCCTGTTGTTAGCCAGGTTGGTGTCTGTTTAGGGTGCTCATATAAATAGTTCTTACTCATGGCTAAATCTTCATGCAAAGATGTTAATACCTTTAACCAAAAGTTAGGTACTGCATCTGGGCCTGGGGTTTTCCAATTGGAAGCTTTTAACTTTGCTTCAATCTCTCTGGCTGTTACTTCATCCCATTTCATATCCTGTACCTTTAAACTTCTTATTCTTTATTTTACTTCTTCTATCCATTTAGCATTTTTGTTATGTTCCACAGGATCTTCATAGATACTTCTCCAAAATGTATCTATTTCTTCTTTTGTTGGCAGTCTTTCAGTTCCTTTTACCTTGTTTCCCAATTCTCTATAAAACTTTTTTGGATCATCAATAAATTATTTTGTACTTTTCCTTTGTATTTAACTGCCTGTCTTCTATGTTCTTCCACCTGTGCTGAGATTTTTAGTTTATTTGCGATAGTGCATGCTAGATCCTGGTCTGTTCTAATACTGCATGTCTGTCTTTCTTAATATTTTTGTTGATCTGGTCCCTCTTCTATATTCTTCTAACAGTGACACTTCTTGTCTTAATTGCTTTATAGTTTTCTCTATTCGATACTTTCATGGTGGTATTCAATTTCTCCCCTTTCTTTCCATCACTACCTTGTGTTCTTCTGGTAGAACTTTATCAGTTATTAATTTAGCTGCACAGTAATGTATCCTGTTTACTTCTGTTATATCACATGGATTTCTAGGGCCAGCCTTAATTACTATGTTCATTTGTTTTATCAAACTTCTTACTCTTTGGGTTTTATTGACCTGCAGTCTATTTCTTTCATTGATCTTAATATGTCTATCTATGTCTATTAAATCAAACAACTCTTCTTTTAGCTCATTTTCTTTTAAACCGAGTGCACATTTTTTGTTTACCGTTTCCTGTGGGCATTCTATAAAAAGTTCTATAGCATCATCCTGTGGCACACTGTCTTCAATTTCATCCTTTGCCATCCGTTGCTCTGTCATATGGGAACTCACTGGCCTATCATGCGTCAACACTGACTGCATCAGAGTTTCCTGCTCCTTCCCTTGCTGTCTAGCTTGAAGTAAATGTTTATACTGGTTTCCTGTGGAAGGTTCCAAAATATCTTCATATGCCACTTGACCAATTGCTTCCTGTTCCACTGGCTTACCCTTAATTTGGATAGCCATTGCTCTATCCTGTTGTGGTGCTTTCTGAATTAGATTTTCTACACTAAATCCTTCACTTCCCAGGTACTCCATAACCTCAGTTTCTATTTCTTTAACTTCTCCATTACTGATCTCCTTTTCTTCTTTGTCTTCTTATTTTTTGTATTGTAAAGTTTTCTATGTCTGGATTCCTTTGCCTGTATTTCTCTTCAAATTTCTTTGGTGCTGCTCTTTTTGTATTGGTTAGTTTTACTTTTTTCTTTGCATAAATATTACACCATATAAAATCTATTTTTCTTTCCCATGTCATATTTCTTCTCTAAATATCTCCTGATCTTCCTGCTTCTCCTTACTTTGGGGACTCACTCCATCATGCTGTGATGTAACCCATGTTAGACCTTCTGCACCAAATTATTCACTTCACATGCACTCCATAACTTCAGCTTCCTTTTTTAACTTCTACTTTACTGATCTTCTTTTCTACATTCCTTCTTTGTGATATTATTTTTTATTGTGAAATTTTTCATACCCACATGCCTTTGCCTCTATTTCCATTTGAATATAATTGGGGCTGTCTTCTTTATATTGATTAATTTGGCTTTCTCCTTTGCATAAATATTGCACCATAGCAAATCTGTCCTTCTTTCCCATGTCCATACTGGGGCTTGCTGTTCACATTTTTGCACTTCATAAGATGCTTCTTTTTCCAAACAGATCAAAGTTTCTTGATCTATGTACTGTTTTTCACAAATCTATTGTATTAATCAATACAAATCTTTATTTGACGCTTCTGACAGTTTTTCTTGTGAAATTTCTCTCTTAATCGTTTTGTATATCTTGGGTCTGGGAATTCTGTGCTTATTGCATAATAGTAAGAATACATAATTTCTTTCTTTACCCTCAAAAGTCCACGCTATCATCTTTACGGCTCTTCTTTGGCCTATCAGTTTTTGTGAACTACTACTTCCTTCTACGCTGTATAAATACAGTCTATATATCAGTGTCGTCTTGGTGAGATTTTGTGAAAAACTGGGTCCACCTCATGAAGGTACTCAACAAGACTTGAGGATTAATTAAGTTTTAGCAATAATACTCTCCTTTACTTGCTGACTTATCACTCCATTCAGACCCCCAATATTTTGTATCACTGTTGTTATTCTCCAGAAGGATGTGTGTCCAAAATACCACTTTTTCACTATTTCTTGAATTACAACCCTGCATCATCATATTCCCATAGTAAATACCGATAACGTTTCATGACTTATTTTGAAGAATTTACCTACGGCTTTGTGGATAATCTGCCATTTTTCTTCTGTATGTGTGAATTTCTCCTGTTTAAATCAGCATTTTTTTTTTAAACGGACAGGTCGTCTGGCAAAAAAAAAAATATGACGGTGAAATGAGTACTCGTCAGAACAATGAGGCCATTTAACATTTTTGTATTGTTGCTCCCAGTATTTAAATCATACGCCCCCATGCAAAATTACAGGACCCAAGAGCAAATTAATGTTCACCTCTTCCATAGAACGAATTTACCAATGGGCAAAAATATATAAGTGCAATGATTTTTGGATCATCAGCCGTGATTACAGGAATTCGGAGCAAAAATATGTGCCATATTCAGGGACGTCCTTGAAAACCAGTCCTACTTGATCTTGAGGTAATACACTATATCACAAATTATGAAATCCGATTACGTTCGTGTAAACCTACCAATGCTGTTAGAAAACTATTAAATTAATACATATATACAATAGGCGAGTTAAATAACTCCATAGATAATGGTGTATCGTGTATGCCAACGGAAAATGCAAAAAAAAAAAAAAAAAAACTGTTGGCGTAAAGTTTACAGAACGTTCTTTTATATGGCTTTCAATGCATAAAAAAAATTGAACCGGAGCACTTCCGGTGTAGCACACGACAATATAGTTCTTGTATTGCAAAACTTGCATTTCTTTCCTTATTCGAGTTTTGAAAATTGTTTACTTAATCTTGAAAGAAGTAAAGAAATTTTTACCATCACCGTTAGGGGGTAACTTTATAACACAAACTATACATTTTATATACCCTTGTGATAATTTTTCACATCACGCGCAGGAAAAGCAGTAGTTTCCGGAGGTTCAATTTAGTTGCTGGAATGTGTTTTTTGACAGGAATTTTTAGAAACAGGAAGCGGGGATATAACCGATGAATTTTTATTTCTTAACAGGAGTTGCGTAATTATTAACTGCAATATCGTTTTGTTTTACACATGCTCTGTTAAACCTCCTTTTTGTTATAAATTGTTTGTGAATATGGCGACCAATTTCTTTGGTTGTGCAGTTGTAGTTTTCTGTTTTTACTTTTCATCATGTGTTTTGCAGATGACCTGGGCTGCTGAGGTAAGGGTATACATAGATGGTAGGTTTTAAACGTTTTGTTTTTGCATAAGTGTTAACATTGCTGTGTCAATTTGTGTACGTCATTGTACTCTTTGGTTGCTTCTGCGAAAGGTAGTTAAATGAGCTAGTGGGGTTGGTTAATTCTGCAGGTATCAGACTGGTATGATTATATAAAGTGAATCAGATTAATGAGGTCGATGAAATCAACTGATTAACCGTATTGAAAAAGAAATGCATCCATCACGCTGTGAATTAGGAAGGATAAAAGCCTTATTACACGGTGGACCAGTATCCACAGAAAGAGTAGGGTGTCACGAAACATATTTGAAGTGTTTAGTAATAGCACCGTTTTGATCAGGATTTATTTATTTATTTATTTATTGGGGGGGGGGGGGGTATAGTAATCCACATTTATTTCGTTATCGTCTGTTCCTTTGTGTAATTTCGTGAGGACTGCAAAACTGTCGGCCAGATGGCCTTTTATTTCCAGAATCCTGGAAAAGTCCACAGGTAATCGGGGGCGGTTTTAAAATATTGGTAGTATTAATTTGAGATATTAATAAAGTAAAAGCATGTGAATTAACACGTGTTTTCTAAAATAAAATGAGTTTATAATTCCTAATTATTGTCATTTATTTTGAAGTAAAAGTCTGTAACATTAGTAGGTGCAATCCACCACCTTTTTCATCCAAAGTCACCTGAGCCAAAATCGGGAACGTTCTGAAAAGTAAAGCTGTTGGGAGTGTTTACCCGGAATACACGATTTTGCTGTTTAAGTATTTAGTGCATGAATAATTTGCTGAATCCAGTTGCTCACTGAGTTAGTGCTATTTAGGATGCTAGCTTTTTTTTGTGTGTGATGGCAGTGACAGTGTTTAAAGATTTTTTTGTTAGTGCTTCCTTTTCAGCAAGATTTACCTTGCAAACTATATTTACAGGTGAGATGCTGTTAAAATAAGTACATGTAATGGTCAGAAAGAAAGTGGAAAAAAATTATAGTGATCCTGTTTTAAATAAAGTTCATCCACGAGACTTCAGAAGATCAATAAATTATTCTTCTGATGCCCCTGCACTGGCCCAGTAATCAGGGAGCCTCAATCCTCACCACTCACCCCAGTGAGGGACAAACATTGGGAGGATGATAAGTACATACACGGTAAAATACAATTTTCCTTAAGAGCACACACAGATCACAATCAGTCTGGGGCTGGTTTCTGTCTCTCCCTTTCCAGATCCCCAATAAGACTTCCCACTGGCACAGCTATGGTTTTAAGGTCTCAGCCAAGTGGTTAAGCCAAAACCTCAAGCACCCTCTCTGTTCAACCAGTGATTCGTGTCCCTGCCCAAGTAGCTGACACACACACACACACACTTTGAAATTTGATTTATATACAAACACACAGGCCCTCCTGGGGAAGGCTGGCACAGATTTATTAGCTATGCTCTCTTCTGCCCAGACTATAAGGTAGTAATCACTGCCACCAACCACCCTTTATCAGCTACTATAAGGCCCTTACAAAGGGTGACCAGTTCTACTTTATAAGGTTACTATTATCCAAGTGGTAAGTGTGACCAACAGCAAGGCTGTTTGAGTGGCCTGTACAGTGTCACCAAATACATATGCAAGTACTCTAAGGGCTTAAATATCTCTAAACAAACCAGCCGCAATTAAAAGATTTAAATATATTTAATAATAAACAATGAAATCACAAGACAATACTCAGTAACACAGCGACAACAGAGTTCAGAATCACAGGGAATATTTTAAAACAACATTGCAGGGCAGTCTCACATAAATAGAGAAAATATCTAAAATAATCTTTACTGTATTCCTATCTATATCTAAGAGATACCATGCCCTAAATGACTTGCTTACAGAGCAAGGCAAATACAGATGAGAAGTGCTGATGAGAGGATGAGTCTAGGTCCAAAGACAAATGCAGAATGCACAGACTCACTATCTGATGTAGTTCTTAAATTACTATCAAACGTTATTGCTGAGTTATCTCGGATTACATAATTCTTTGTCACATCTGACTTCAGTTCCCAGGCTGACAGAAACTTAAACTTTAGCACATCTGTGTCAAAAATACATATCTCTCAGACGTTGTGCCTGGAACTGGAAGTCATAAAACAGTTAAACACTTTTACATTTGAAACCTGTAATTATTTCTGTTTCCAGACAATAGAAAGAACTGCTAGTTGTAGACATTGTCTCTTGGCTGAGATAAATACAGTTCTACAACTCTTTGCTTGTCAACCTATTTTCTTAGAGTTTTGCAAGTTAGCTCTGTATATTCCATCTTTTGCTATTAATATAGTTTATGTACATTTCTGCTCTTTTCCAGCAGGGTACACTGTGGTTGCATTCTTGAAGCTCCGTGCTTAACAGACAGTTCAACACACACACTTATGCACCTGTAGTTTAATACACACATATATAGTTCTCTTACATTTGTAAGACAAGCCTGTGGATCATATTAATATTCACAAATGACATGACTATTTACAAATTCCAGATAGCTGGGCTGACAGTCACATTTCTATATAACCATATTAATATTTTTAAGTGACATATAATTATTTACAAAATTCCAGATAGCTGGGCTGGCAGCCTTTCGGTTTGTCACAATTCTAATTAGGACTTGCAAGTTTTTCAGGCTCTTCTGTTTACTAGAACTCATTTGGTCCAGCAGCAGAGGCATTTGTAGCAGGGATTTTTTTAATTTATTTGTTTCAGTGGGTTAGAAGTTGGAGCATTTGGCCTGATGTTAATTAGCAAAAGGAGATAAAACAGAATTTGATTTCCAGATTTCTCCTCTTACGAAGTTGAGGTGGCTGTCATTCAGCCTGTATCATCATTGTCATTATTTATTTTAAAGGAGGACTACAGTTACACAGTGAATAATCAACATAAATGGGGTTTAGTAAAGTATCAATGCATTTATTTAGAGTATGGCATTGAAGCATGGTCTGAAAGGTAACTGGCTTCAGCCACTTGTATGCCTTCATTTTTCAAGAACCCATGTGGATTATTCTATTGTAAAAAATAAACATTCTTTACAGAAGAAAATTGAGCATTTGGTTTTGCAGGAGCATACAGTTGTCTTGCATTCATATCCTTAAAAAAAGGTAGTTCAGAATCCATCTTTTGTTACTACTGTTTAATGCTATTCTTGGGGATTATGGACTTTTTTTTCAATGAAAATCATGCCCTTAATCATTATTGAATTTGTAAACCGGTCTGTTATTGCAGAGCAGCTTGATTTTACATCTGTGCATATAAGAGAAAGCACCTCATTAGTTCTTTTGAGCTTTTTTTACAGTTGTTTCAGGTTTCAACTTTCTGTTACTTAAGTTAACTTGAGCGTTTCAGCCATTACACACAGACCTATCTGAGGAGGAGCACCTGGTCTGTGATATATAGCAATAAGTAGCCAGTTTCTTTGCTTATTTTTAGTATTTATAGCAATTTTATTGTATACTGCATACTTGTACTGTATTTCATAGCTATTGGCTCACTCCTGGTTTTCTGCTGTGATAAACATTTCTGTAGTGTTTTCTGCCTAAAATAGTTTAGGTCGTAGCTGTAATATTGTCCATATTCCTGATTATGTTTGTGATAAACATTTCTGTAGTGTGTTCTGCCTAAAGTAGTTTAGGTAGTAGCTGTAATATTCCCGATCATGTTTGTGGGTCTAGTTGTTTGTTAGAGGCTGTTTTCTGAGCTCATTGTTCCCCTCTACTCATCACTCATAAGACCCATTATAGAGTACAACGCCCCTTTTGGAATGTACCTCACAAGACATCTGCAGCAGCTGGAAAGGCCACAGAAGTACCTCACAAAGAGGATTACTGGCCTCAAACAAATGCCCTACACTGACTGCCTCAAAAAACTCCAGCTTTACTCCGTAGCATATCGCCTACTCCGAGGTGATCTCTCTCTAACATGTAAAGCTATGTCGCATCCAGAGCTGTTGGACATGCTACATCTAAAGAAATCCCAATCCCTCCGAGCTACACGCTCTAGGGACCTAAACCTTGTTACCACAATAAACAGGACACGCTGGAGGGATAGATTCCTGTCCCAGAGACTTCCTATACTCTGGAACAAGCTACCCATCTATGTCAAAGTTCTTCATTAGCACTCTTCAAGAAAAATCTTGATGAGTGGATGGGAAATGGGACATACACCCCGGGGATCACTTCTGTGTCTCTGCTGGACAGTAGCACAGGAAAATAACTTTCTTGGGTGGCGTAAGCTATGGAACCTTGCTGGCTAGGCTTGCGTAGGCCCTTGGGCCGATAGCCTAGTACCTACCTATGAGCCTATTGTCCAGGCCATCTTTGTTAGCAAAGACCATCCCCCACATCATTTTCTAGTTGGGTTGCCAGGTCTACTGCTTGGAGAAAGCACCTCATTGGTTCTTTTGAGCTTGTTTTAAAGTTGTTTCAGGTTTCAGCTTTCTGTTACTTTAGAAGTTAACTTGAGTGTTTCAGCCATTACATACAGAGCTATCTGAGGAGGAGCACCTGATCTGTGATATATAGCAATATGTAGCCTGCTTTTTTGCTTATTTTTTAGTATGTATTGCTTATTTTAGGCATTTATAACAATTGTATTGTATACTGCATACTTGTACTGTATTTCATAGCTATTGGATCACTGCTGGTTTTCTGCTGTGATAAACATTTCTGTAGTGTGTTCTGCCTAAAATAGTTTAGGTAGTAGCTGTAATATTCTCCATATTCCTGATCGTGTTTGTGGGCCTAGTTGTTTGTTAGAGGCTGTTTTCAGAGTTCATTGTCCAGACCATCTTAGTTAGCAAAGACCATCCCCCACATCATTGTCTAGTTGGGTTGCCAGGTCTACTGCTTGGAGAAAGCGCCTCATTGGTTCTTTTGAGCTTTAAGTTGTTTCAGCTTTCTGTTACTTAAGAAGTTAACTTGAGTGTTTCAGCCATAACATACAGAGCTATCTGAGGAGGCGCACCTGATCTGTGATGTATAGCAGTAAGTAGCCTGTTTTTTTTTGCTTATTTTTAGTATTTATTGCTTATTTTAGATATAACAATGTTATTGTATACTGCATACTTGTACTGTATTTAATAGCTATTGGCTCACTGCTGGTTTTTTGCTGTGATAAACATTTCTGTTGTGTTTTCTGCCTAAAATAGTTTCCACCCTTCCTATTGGCATCTTGTCTTTATATCTGCTGGCGTTGCAATTGCCCGCCCTTACTCTAAATTTGATCTTGGACACTCCTCCCAGTTTAGTGTCATTAGCTCATTCTACCTAATACAGAGAGGACATCTGAGAAAGCCAACCCACTTAGTTTCTTTCCTTCTGTTCCTCCTTTCTCCCTTTCTTAAAAAAAAAAATGCCTGAATCTCCTTGTGTTCTGACTGTGCTTCTCAAACATTTTGGAAATATAGAGTATATTTTAGTGCATTTATTAAAACTGTATTTGTTTTAATATTGCTACAACTCAAGTGTTCTAGGTTGCACTGCATCTGAATTGTTTGTGTTGCTTTAGCTGCTTTTCTGTATATATAGACTAGCTACTTATTCTACTGTATTACTGCCTCTTAAATCGTTTTTCAGTTGTGCACTTGCCTTGCTTCATTTAAAAAGTTTTAAATTAATTTTGTAGAGTTTTAATTGCATTTACTGTTTAGGGCTACAAACTCAAGTGCGTTAGCCTTCTCTGTGTTTATTTACTATCTTATTTGCTTGTTTCCCCCCTTTCCTAGCTAGTATAGTCCAGATCCCAGGCTTTGCTGGTTTCAGGACTTTTTCTGTGCTCAGAGCTATCCAGACCTTGCTGTGCTAGAGGGAAGTCCTACTGCTTACCAGTGGGAGTGGTGAGCATTGTACTGCCTATCTAACATCAGAGGAGTGGTTTTCCAGCTCTGTAATTGTAATTTTATTAGCCATTTTGGGTTGATTTCTATCCCTTTCAACGTTCTGGCTTAAAAACGCATGGGTTTGCGTGTTTTTCACATCGTGCAGCACCGCGGGGCTACGGTTAAATTATTCCAGGTGCCAGAAAGTCTGCTGTTATCTCCCTTAGAACTAGCTGGTTTCTCAGTAGTAGCCCTAAAATCTGAACCCCTGTGACTAGCACTTGCTCTAGAATCTGCTGGAAAGCATTAGGAAGCCTTAAACTGATACAAGCACTCAACTCTCCTTGTTAATAAGGCAAAATTAATTGTAGGCACTAAACGGCCTATAATTGCAAAGTACCTTGCAAAGGTAAGGGGAAAACAGCTCTTGTACTTTACAAAAAAAGCACCTAAGTAGGCATGTCCAAGGGTCAGCTTCCAGTGATTTCTCCTGTCCACCTGGTGACTTTGGGCATACTGGGGCAATGCAGCAACTGCCTCATTTACACAGACAACCCTCTCCTCCTACCACCCAACACTACAACCTGCGAGAGATGCACTTACATAGCCAAACTGAAAGCAAAGCTCTCTCCAGCCAAGATTGTGTTAGACAGTCAAGAGGAGAAGGTTAACACCTGGACTACACCTCAAGCAACACATAGCCCTTCAAAACCCACACCATCAACACCCACATATCCGGAGGCCATTAACATTAATCTGCTCAAGCAACAAGGACCTCTGAAGTTGAAACGCAAACAAACACCAGTGACAACCAAAGTGACACATAGCTCACACAACACCAGTGTACCAGCCAACAACAGCCCCTAAGGCAAGACATCGTACCCAACACTTTAGTCATAGGTGACTCTATAGTCAGGCATACTGATGTCCCACTCACCAGGCTGAACAAGGAGAAAATTACAGTCAGCTGCCTGTCTGGTGCCAGGATCCGCCACATAACGCATGCATTCCAGTCGCTTCACAACAAGTACAAATACGACTCTGTCATTGTCCATGTTGGAGTTAATGACTTGAGACGCATCTCCCTGGACTACATGAAAAGACACATGGAAGAGATCTCGGATCATGTGGCCCAGGCAGGTATGATTGTAGCCCTGAGTAGCATCCTACCTTCGCCACAATTATACCACAATATAAGGACAAAATGATGGACTTCAACAATTGGCTAAGCCTCTGGTGTCATTCAAAGGGGATCCAGTATCTGTCTGCCTGGGACGACATGATCAACAAACCACAATGCTTTGCCAGAAATGGTCTGCACCTGTAGCCCGTGGTATTCAGGTTACTGGCTAAAGCTCTTGCCACCCTATAGTGCATTTTTTAGCCAAGGTTCAAAGGACAAAACCACCACCGTAACAGATACAATCATGCAGTCTCTCGAGGCACTCCTAAAAATGGAGAACATCAATATCTGTACAGTAACTGAGACCTGGTTCAAGGCTCCAGAGAGCACCCCTGCAATACCAGGCTACAACTCTTACCACACTTTTCGACCATCAAACCAAGACCGAACCACTAAAGGTGGAGGAATGTCCATATTCACCAAGGATATTCACTTCTCCAGGCTAGTGCCCAACACAATGCATCTAAAGTTCTCCAGGTGCAACTAGCACTAGGTAAGACTGCAATCCAAATTGTAGCTTCCTACAGATCCCCCACCATGCCCCAAGATTCTCACTACACCTTTCTAAACATACTGGAAAATGTTAAGATACAACCAAACACCCAAATACTGGTTGATTTCAACTACCATGCCATTAACTGGGAAAACTACTGGGGTACCAACACCTTTTCCCAACGGTTCTTGGAATTCATAAATTCCAACGCCCTGGATCAACTAATCCATTGTCCCACCAGGGGCTCCAATATCTTAGACCTGGTCATTACCAACATGGGAGGTAGATGCTCCACACCAGTAGTCACCCCCTCATTGGTCAGGTCTGACCATAAGCTAATCACCCTTGACATCCACATCCCACCTCCATCCCCCAGTAAGGAAACTTCCATAAAAAACTTCTCCAAAGCCAACCCAACTTCATGCTACTGAAGTTAGAAGTGACAAACTTCATGACACCCATGCAGACGGGAGCTGAAAGTTCGACTGAATCCTACACCAAGGCACTGTACGAGCACATCCACTCGTGCATGAATCGTGCCATCCCAAATAGAACCAAGACTCTCTCCTCCAGAAAAAGGAAGCTATTCTGGTGGTCCCCTGCCATAAACAAACTATACAACAGAAGGAAGAGACTGTTGCAGAAAAGAGGAAATTCCCAGGATGCAAAAAACTCCCTTACCAGCCTCAGTAAGAAGCTGAGATCCCTCATAAAATTCTCCAAAGCTAGTTATGAAAATAAAATTGCCAAATATTCCAAAGACAACCACAAGACATTCTATAGTTATGTCAAGAATCTAAATGGCAATGCTCAGATCTGCTCTGAGCTACAACAGAATGGCATTAAATATACTGATCCCAAGGATATTATTACCAATATCCTGGCAGATCGATTTACTGCCAACTTCACCCCCTGAAGAGCCCATGTCAGTACCAAAAGATTGCCAAATTTCAGTAATCACGACCACACAGGTTGAAACCGCACACTCCAAAGCTAAGAATACAGCATCCATGGGACCAGATGACATCCCGGGCTGTGTGCTACATGAACTACAAAATCAACTGGCACCTCACGTAAGTGTCCTGTTTAATCATAACCTCACCTTAGGCTTCGTACTTACTGAGTGGTGCACAGCTACAGTTATCCCACTCCGCAAGGGGGGAATCCACCTTGGATCCTGAGAACTACCGTCCCATCAGTCTGACGAGCCTAATCTGCAAGGGCATGGAATGCATTATCATGGAACTTATAAACAAAGACATTGATAACCTTCAAACACTGGACCCAACCCAGTTTGGGTTCGTGAAGGGCCGATCTTGTCTCCTGAACCTGATTGACTTTTTCGAATCAGTTTCCAGAGCTGTGGACGTGGGTAAGGGGGTCCACGCAACATATCTGGACATCGCTAAGGTCTTCGACACCATCCCCCACTCTGAAATCATAGATAAACTTATTAAGCTGGGCATAAATCCCTATGTCACTCGATGAGTTGACAACTGGCTTACTGACAGAACCCAGACTGTAAAAGTAGCCGACTCCAAATCCAGCTCCAAACAAGTGGAGTACCTCAGGGTTCAGTCCTGGGACCGCTCTTGTCTGGCATCTACTTCTCTGAAGTACAGGCCAACACTAAGGGACTCTGGCTAACAAAGTTCGCAGATGACTGCAAACTGGGAGCCATTACTGAATCCCCAAATGATGTGGATATTCTACAAAAGGGCCTTATGGAAACAGATGCTTGGTGCCAGAGCTATGGGCTTAAGCTTAATGTCAAGAAATGTATAGTTATCCCCGTTGGGAAAAACCATGTACCCATGAATTATCACATATGTGGCAGTACACTAAACACCGAAAGTGTGATGAGAGACTTGGTGACACAGGTGGACAGTGATTTCACCTTCGATAACCACATCGCCACAGCAGTCAGGAAATCCTTCTATGTGGCACACCTCATCACTAAGGGCTTTTCATCCAGAAAAAAGGTCATTGTCCCACTGTACTCATCCCTCATTAGACCCATTATAGAGTGCAACGCCCCATTTGGTATGTACCTCACAAGACTTCTGCGACAGCTGGAAAGGCCCCAGAAATACCTCACTAAAAGAATCGCAGGCCTAAAGCAGATGCCCTATGCTGACCATCTAAAAAAAAAAACTCCAGCTATACTCTGTGGCATATCTTCTACTCAGAGGCAATCTCTGCTTAACATACAAGGCCATGTCAAACCCTGAGCTATTGGATATGCTCCACTTAAAGAAATCCCTGCAGTCCAAATTAATTATTGGCTTCTTCCTATTCTATTATCTTTCCCTCTCTAGTTATTTGCTCCCAATACCTTGGTTTCTTTGCTGGTTTACTCCAATAAATTCTGCACCCTCTTGCCTATTGTGTGTATCCTTAATTGCAGTTATCCCTGTTGGCAGAATCTCCTTTCTTCATTCCAGTGTTGGCTTAGTTCTTAAGATATTTTCTGCTACTTTATAGCTATAATATTATGTATGATTATTGTTATTAACTTAAAGGTCTGGATCCAAAATCCCAGTCTCCTCTTCTTTTGTGAGCTTCGCCCCATTTCATATTTTATTTTGCTTGTGTTGTGTAGAAGCCTTAACTGTGTAACTGTTAAATACCTCTTCAAATCAAGTAATCCCAATCCGCCCTGTTCTGTTGGAATAATCATTTTATCGTACTTGACTCTTGCCATCTTCCCCTCCCAGATAAAGACTTTCGGTTCTTTATTAATTGCTTTCTACAACTTCTCCTCTGGTTAATAAAAATAGGCCTGACCTATGTATAAAACTAATAGGACTAAAAACATTTTAACGTCTTATCCATGTCCATATAATAAACCTTCCATTTTCTCAGTTTTTGTATTATCTTTTTAGTCTCTTTCCACATATCCTTAGCTGCCACACAAGAATTATTTTTAATCCATACTCCTAAATGCTTCATTTTATCATGTCCCCATAAATATATTGCTGAACCAATTCATATGTGGGTACATAATTTACGGCTGTTGCCTTTGTTTTTAGCTTCATTCATTTTGTATCCCAAAAAGATTTGAAACTGCCTCAAAATGTTTCACAACATTATAATGGCTCTCTCTGACTTTGTCAGATATAAAATAATATCATCTGCAAATAGAGTCAGCTTTTTTTGACTACCATACCAGTTATATCCTTGAATGTCTAAGTCGCTTATTTTCTTTGGCAGTGGTTCTAAATATAATACAGATAACAATGGGGAAAAAAAGATGCCCGTTTGGTTCCTCTACTCAAGCAGAAATTATGAGAGAGGACCCACCCACTTTAATTTTTAACTCCGATTCCTCATTTTTCCTCCTAATCAACCTTATAATTTTTTCAGGAAATGCAAATGCTTCCATTGCCCTGCTCATAAAGTTTCACCTTTCTCTGTCAAATACTTTCTCTGCATCAAGACCCACCAACAGCAATGGCATTTTCTTACATTCTGCTTCCCTCTGGATCATCAGTGTTATGTTAATGTTATCAAATGTTTGCCTCCCCTCCAGAAAACCACATTGATCCATATTTTATTTATGTTATTATTTATTTAACATTTGTTAACAGGGAAAGTCTTGGAATGAAGCCAGTTTTCATCGGAGGCCTGGGGAGAAACATACCAGATGCATGTCTTTATCAATTATGGCATTACTTTTGCCATTCTTTTAACAATTATAAACATGAACACTTTATAGTCCTGGTTTAGTATTGAAATGGGCCTGTATGAAGCTGCATCTGAGGGAACTTTGCTGTCTTTAGGTATTACAGCTACAACTGCTTTCTTCCAGGATGTTGGTATTTCTCCTCCTCTCAAAATACTGTTAAAGAAAACCTTCCAGATCTTTATAATTTTTCCCTTGTAGCTTCCAAACTTCCACAGGAATGCCGTCTATTCCTGGGGACTTTCCTGTAGATTGCTTATATATCACAATTTTTTATCTCGTCTCCTCCTGTCCTAACCGTTAGTAATTGAGCCTCATCTACCTCTAGCCTTGGTATATTTAATTATTTTATAAAGATTTCCATTTGTATATTTCTCTGCTTTATAAAGGTTTTCATAGAATTTCCAAAATATTTCTAATACCTCTACAGGGTCTCTTGTTACCTTCCTTGTAATAGGCTCCATAAGCTTGGCAACAGCCCTTTGTACTTTCTGTTGTGTGAGTCATTGTGCTAAAAGTTTTTTTGCTCTTGTGTTGTGATAAAAAAAACAGTTGCTTAACAGCAATGTTTCTAAACTCGTGTATAATATCAAGATAATCCCTTATTTTCTGTGTAGCATTCTGCAGTTGATCCTCTTCTTGTTCTATGGATTCCCCCTAATTTGCAACACTTTAACATTTGTCAGCCCCTAAATAATGTTTTACTTCTTAACCATATTTCCCTTTCTTTTATTTCCACCCTATTTTTAAACTCCACCTTAATTTTATCGCACTCCCTAGCTATATTCTCAGAAGTAATTTTTATCCTTTCATATAACTCCAGAATAATCTCCACTACCCATTCCTTAAATTCCTTTCTCCAACAGATATGTGGAAAGCGCCAGTGTTTCATTTTTATTTCATTACCCTGTGTTTTATTTCAGTTATTGGTGCATGATCTGAAATAGTTATTGGGTACGTATCAAGGCCTTCAATTAAATGCACATTTTCCTGTAAAATGTAAATTCTGTCTAGCCTAGCCCAGTTTTTATATCTTGGGGAATAATATGTAAATTCACTCCGAAGTCCTACTACTGGATTCACATCCTCCATGCCAAATATTTCATAAATGTCTTCAAAAATCTACCTTCCTTTGTTATATTTTTCTTTCTGGGCCCCCCAGACACATCTTCACTGCTGCAAATCTAATTTCAGTGTCCACCTTTTAGTAGTAGTTCTTGCCGAAAACTGATTATTTCTCCCAGAATTTTCTTAAGCTCCATTGTAGCAGTTTTAGGTGGAATATAAATACATGCCAGTGTAATCCTCTTCCATTGCCAGTAGCCCCTTGGCACTACAAATCTGCCATTATTATCTCTTTTTTTGTCTTCTTCTATCATTATTGGAGCTGCTCTTGCAATTAATGTAAGTACTTATCTTTTCTTCTGTTCCAGATATTCTGCTGAATAACTGTCCTGAAAACCTTTCTTTATCAAATTCACATGTTCCGTTCTTTTTAAGTTTGTCTCCTGTAACATAGGTATTTTCACTATACATTTTTAATGTAATGCACTATTCCTTCTTTTTTGATTTTGTGTGAAACCATTTACATTTAAAGTCATTATAGAAAACATTATTATAGTGAAAAGTTATTTCCACCTTTTTATGTATAGCACCTTTTTTGGTAAGGAGAAGAGTGTCAGAAGTGATTTGTGACAGACTGGTACCAGTAAGAGTGAAAGGGAAGGTCTACAAGAGGGTAGTGAGACCAGCTATGTTATATGGGTTGGAGACGGTGGCATTGACAAAAAGGCAGGAGTCAGAGCTGGATGTGGCAGAGTTAAAGATGTTTTGCACTGGGTGTGACTAGGATGGACAGGATTAGGAATCAGTATATTAGAGGGTCAGCTCCGGGTCAGCTCGGGTTGGACAGTTTGGAGACAAAGCAAGAGAGGCGAGATTGCATTGGTTTGGACATGTGCTGAGGAGGGATGCTGGGTATATTGGGAAAAGGATGCTAAGGATAGAGCTGCCAGGTGAGAGGAAAAGAGGAAGGACTAAGATAAGGTTTATGGATGTGGTGAGAGAGGACATGCAGGCAGTTGGTGTGAAAGAGCATGATGCAGAGGACAGGAAGAAATGGAAATGGATGATCCGCTGTGGCGACCCCTAATGGGAACAGCCGAAAGAAGATGATGACCTTTTTTCGTAAATGTCTAGTTCCATTTTTTGTGTTATGTTACATGCATAGACTGTTTGGCAGGTTGAACTTTTTATATAGTGGTTTCTTGTCATATCCATATACGCCTATGTCACATCTTTCAAAACATTTTTATTAAAAGCCCTCAAACAAAAAAAACAACCCCCCAATTCCCCCTAAAACCTATTAATTTAGAACTAACACACAAAATTGTGTACATCTTCAAATATTGAAGTTTTACCCCCCTAATAGGAATACATGTCCCAAACTAGCAGCCATACCGACAGATTTGAGTTACCCTAAAAGCAACGTTATACATGCTAAGGCTCATGGTGCAGCCTGTGGTTCTACTAAGTGCTAATTGGTCTTGTCTTATCTTTATAGCTCTTCCAGCTCGGAAACTCCCCGAATGCTTTCAGAGAATATTGTCTCCTAGCCAGTTTCTCCCCCCCTTCAGATCACTCTCCAGAAGACTGTAACCAATTTCTCTTTATCGGATTGTTTCCATGGAGACATGAGAGCCAGATACAGAATTGCTATTAAGCATGCATTCCCTTGCTAGAAAAAAAGTGTCATAATAGTCAATATTCTTTTTCATTTGCTTGGTTTCTCTCAAAATTTGTTACTAAATCAGTTTACGGCCCTTTATCCGGTCATTCCCCCATGCAAGAATGAAAAAAAGCACATTAGTTTTTCTTTTGCTATGCTCTTTTAACCAGTTTTTTTTTTTTTTTTTTTTACATTGCAGTGTCTACATTTTCTTTCTTAAAACTGAACAAGAAGAAAGAGAGAAGGGAGAAATTTGTTTGTGTCTTTCGGCTTTTTTCGGTTAGGGATCGCCACAGCAGAACTCCGGTCCGCTAATGATTGGTAGTGGATTTTTACATACCGGGTTACCAGCCCTGACGCACAACCTTCAACGAAGGCACGCCCCATTCACGTATCCCTCCACACAGAAGATGCTCTAGCTGAGAATCGAACGGGGCAATGTCTTGCTATGAGGCGATAACACTACCACAGTACCACCACTGCAGTTAGAGAAGGGAGAAAAAAAGGACAAAAAAAGAACAGCAGCACGTATTTGCAATCTCCATTACAGTTAAAAATAACTGTGAAAATTTTATAGCATACAAAGAAAACCATACACCAGAAAAACAGTATTAAGAAAAAAAAATGTTTTCTTTACTTTCTCCCCTCTGTTCCCATCCTTAAAGCATTTTTCCGAACATTAATGAAATGAAGTAGGGTGTATACTTGAGTCTCCCACAAGTCTTAACATATTATGAAAAAGTCCAATATTTCTAGATTTTCTTGTTATGACAGATTTCACAAATATAATTATTGCATTGTAGTCTCAAATTAAGTACTGGTTTTAATATGGGTCTGTGTTAAATGTTCAAACATCCAAAATGTCTAACATTACATGGTCGAGACTAAATGTTCGACATTTGGATGTTCGGACATTAAAAAACACAGAAAAAACACTTTTATCAGTGTAGGCAGGGGGGGCAAGTCCCCTTGCACCCCTCACACCCCCCTACTTAAATATACCAACTCCGAGACCGTACTTCAGTGCAGAATAGGGAAATTCTCCCTATCTGCACCGTACGATGCCGTTGAAAGTCTATCTTCGAGCACTCAAAATTTTGAACGTTTGGTCTCGACCATGTAACGTTCGAAATTTTGAGCATTCGAAGATTTGACAGGTACCCTTTAATACTGTTTATATCTGTCTCCCAAATCCTGTCTCTGCTTCATTTCCAGTGCACTCTCTGTTCTTTTAGTCAGCTCTTGTGATCCCCTCCTCCTCTCCAACATTTTCTGTTGAAGTGGTGGAAAAGGTTTCACAGGTACAGTCTCTCACTGGTCTTTATAACCAGAAGAACAAGAAGCAGAATCTCCTTCTGTTTCACGGCTCCGTTTTTATTAGACAAACTTTTGTATTTCTTCCTTAGTGTGTACTTCATCAGAAATAATTTTGCCCCTCCAGGAATGAATATCTTGAAGACAACTGGGTACATCAGTTTTAATATCACATATGCATCTCAACATTCCCTGAATAGTGTAATAAATTTACTCCTCTTCTGCCTGGTGTACAATGAGTAGTCATTTTCCACAAACACTCTGTCTCCCAGTTTTTAGTATTTTGTCCTTCTGTCACAGTTTTGTCAGAATCGACTCCCGCTGGTACGGTTGCATCTTTACTATTAAATGTTTAGGTTGCTTTCTCATAGCCTGGTTTGTAGCATACACATGTGCCCTTTCAACTAACAACTCTTGATTTGGAATACCAGTCCATTTGCTTATTTGTGCTTTCATAAAATTAATGCAGTCTGTTCCTTCCAACTTCTTTGGTATAGCTGAAAATCTGAGATTTTCTCTACATGTTCTGCCCCTTAATTCTATTGTTAAACATCTCTTCCTGAGCAGTCTCATTCTGCCAGCCTTTTCTTCATTTCAACCTCTGATTTTTGCAGCTTTATCACCTCATCTGGATTTCTGTTTAAAGCTTCTTCCATTTTTCCCACTTTTTTGTTGTGTGTGTGTTGATATACTGCATCAGGGTTTTGTTTATTTTAACCAGGTCTGTATGTAGTTGTGCTGTGTTTTCCTGTAGGTTGCTGGAGTGAAGTCTGGAGGTTTCATTGATTTTTGCTGAACAGCTGCAGAACTTTCCTAAATTAGTGTTTCTTCCTCACTTTTTTGCAGCTGATTTTTTTCCAGGTGTTCTGTATTTCATTTTTCTTGGTATGCAGGCAGTACACTTACTAGCCAGTTACGGAAATTTACTCATAAACACAAGTGTACTGGCCTGCTCTGTTGAGTTTCTGTTTTCAGACTGGAAGAGTTGAGTCAACTTGTTACTCAATGTGCGATCATCTTGAAAGTCCTTAACACACAGTATGTGTTTTTGATATCCTTGCTTCCTTTCAAATTGCAACCCAAGTGGACTGTCTAGTCAGTGATTAAGTGACTTAAGTTCATAACCAGTCCACTGGACTAAACTGACAAATTTGCATGATGTCATTGTAAGTAGAATTTAGCTTATTTATTGTTTTACATGACATCATGCATTTCAGAGTGAAACAAAAATGGCATTATTATAGAAACATGTTAACATTTTTATTGGTTGCTTTTTTTTATAGTGGTGACACTTTTTTGACAGCATTAATCCTGTAAAATGGGACAGTGTTTTTAGGGGTGGGTGATTCTTAGGATAGGTTTCAATGTAAATGGAGTTGGTTTGCTCTTTGTCTGTCAATCTGGGAGATATTGTTCTTAATTACATTAAAAGGTGGTGTGGATTAGTCTCTAGCCATGTTTGCACTTAATTGGAGCTTGTTCATACGATCATAGGAGGTTACTAGGCTAATGCCCATGGGGCCTTTACAAGCCTATCCAAGAGTTTATCATGAAAAAGAAACATCAGTCAACACCTGTCACTGAGGGAGACAGGTGGAACCCCTGGGACAACACCTGTCACTGAGGGAGACAGGTGGAACCCCTGGGACATATTTGTGTTTTCCCATCCAATCGTCAGGGTTGTGCTTGAAGAGGGTCAGCAAGGTACTCTGTTTGACTTGTATGGGAAGTCTATTCCAGAAACGGGACAACCTCTGAGAGACAAACCTGTCTCTCTAGCGGGTTTTCTTGATGTTGCATATTAAATTCAGGCCTTTCAAATGGGTAATGTGCAAGGAGTTAGACTTATGGATATGGAGCATATGTAGTAGGGCAGGGTCAGAGATTGCCTTGTAGGTGAGAGACAGATCATCTCTAAGCAATCTGTACGATACTGAGTAGAGTGACAGTGATTTGAGCCTGTCCGCATAGGACAGGTATTGGAGGCCATGGATTCTCTTTGTGAGGTATTTCTGTGGCCTTTCCAGTTGGTGCAGATGTTTGGAGAGGTACATACCAAACAAACTGGTCATTATACTCCATTATTAGTCTAATGAGGGAGGAGTGTAGAGCGGTATTAACCTCTTTTCTGGATGCAATCCCTTTACTTATGAGATGAACCAAGTAAAAGGTCTTTCTGACCACTACCCCTATATGATGTTCGAATGTGAGATTATCAACCTGAGTACCCAGGTTTCTTACCACAGGTTGTGTTCTTAGGGGACTGCCGTTGATGTGGTTGTTGCCCTTTATCTGGCACTCTGAAACATGATGATTTTTATAAACTAATAAAGAGGTGCTGATGTCTAACACCAGTTATTTATCTAAGGATAGACTGAGCAGAGAATTCAACAGAAGTTGTTGCAGTGTGTTTGAATGAGAATGGGAGGATGTGTGTTAATGCCAGTAAATGCTAAATTTGTGATTTCAGTGGATTATGTATCTGAGTAGTGTGTTTGTATTTCTTTGATATTTATACGGAATAATTTACTGATTGTGTATGCTTACATATTTTATATTAATCTTAAATATAAATCTACAGTGACCAGGTTGGTGTCTTGTATCAAGGAGTGCTTCTTTTCAGGTATTTGTGATGCCTTCTAATCTTTGAGTTGCCCAGTAAGTTGGTGATCGACAGATGGAACGTGCAGTTATGCAGATGATTTTCTTTATTATTTGCTGGGATTGGTTGAATTTTTGTGTCTGCTGACTTCAGTTAGTTGGCCCTTCCTCTTCTTGCCCAATTATTCCCTTGGAGGGCCTTTTTGTATATGTATTCTCCCAGTCTCATTCATTTGTACAGAGAATGAGCATTGAGCTCAGCTGATTATATGATGACTGACACTTCCATGTAGACCTTACCTAACCTGTCATCTGTGGGGGACTTGCTCCCTCATCCTTTAGTTTCAAGGTTATCTTGGTTTCTCATTTGTCCACCAGAATAGAGTCATGGCTCCTTCCCCCAAAGAAGGTGCAATAGACATTTTCATCTGGCCCTTTGGCACACAGCTTTGTGTTAGATACCAGATTGCCTGCTGTGCAAAAGTACATCTTGCTTTTCCTAATTAGAATAATTGTGTCTATCTGAATTTCCTACTTGCTCTGGCCTGCAGTCTTTTTGTATTTTCTCGGGTTCTTTGAAGATCCAGCACATTTCATTCCCAGGTTAACTTAGGAAAGAGGAGAGGGCCTTTGTTATAGAGACACTTAAAATGGATAAAAGCTTTTCTACTCCTTATCGTATTTACGTGTATAGTGTCACACTGAAGTGTGACACAAGTAGTTCAGTTTTTCCTTGCTTATTTCCAGTTCAAAAAAATAAATAATTTTGAATTTCTGTAATATCCTTAGGATGTACATCATTGAGTAAAAGTACAAAAATTAGCTGCAGCAGATATTTTGATTACCTTGTTTGCTGACATAATTTTATTAAAAAAAAATACAAAGATACCACATTACCAAAACATCAGTGGACAGATGCAAAGAAAAATAATAAAACCATGTACAGTCAAAACATACAAGATTGGCAAGAAAAAATATTTATTTACATCTGAGTTTCTGTGATTATATTAATAATTCTAAGTAAAATGTTAGAGTTACTGGAAATAGAGATTAGAGTGCACCAGAATATGTATGGAACCTTGTTGACTTACTTTAACTTAAGATCCATCTACTAAATTACCCGTATGCCTGAAGACCCCCCTCAGTACATGGAGCCCATTTTGTTGTAAATGTTAATTATCACTTCCTAATACCTTTTCTTCCAAAGATCTAATGTATTCCAATTACGTATAATAGTTCAGACGTTTTCAGAGTAATGTGTGTTTGTTCCCATATTCCTAAGAAAAAAATCTTATATGTTAACTTAAAATCTTGTAGTCCTGTAATCTTCACTAATAATCCACTCAAATCATTTTTTAGTTGATTCAGTGTGGGACCACCCAAAATATATGCCATAGTTTAATTGACCTTCCCAAGACCTTCTTACCTTATCTACTGTCATGGTATCCTTATTATGCAATAGCCTGTATAGAGCTGAGATTGTATCCTTGCAGCTTAATCTTCCCTTCTTGTCTGCATAAACCAGATTACCTGTAGTTGAAATGATTTAGTTTTTACCATTTCATCTTGTAATTTCTTATAAGCTTTCTTAACCTCCTCCATGAGCCTGAATTTCTGAAACACCTTATGCCAGTCCATAGATTTTCCTCCTGAAATCATCTCATCCCAATATTTGAGATTAGTCTACAGTTTTGCCACTTCATCTCAACCACCCTGTCTTTTTTAATTTGGATATCATTGCCTTTCAGAAGTAATTCCCTTCAGCTCCTTCTTTATGGATAATATTAGTGTACTTAGTACTATCTGGCCAATCTTTGCAATGTCTGTACCTCAGAAGGCCTTGAATACATCCTTTTGCCTAGCCACTTTTTTTTGTTGGTGTTTTGTTTTTTTTTGGTCTTTGAGCATGTGTTGCCATACTGCTTATCAATACACCTTCAACAAAGCAGTCAAAAAACCCCTCAAAAATTCTGGTCAAGTGTTAATAAACTTCTTAAACCTGGACATTCACCTACTCCTACCCCTTCAGGCTTTCATCTCAACAATGCTACACAGATCCCTGAAGCCTTTAATAAGTATTTTACAGAAGCCATTCAATCGCTAGCTAACTCATTACCCACATCTACTGCTTCCTTACCAAATACCTCTCTACCCTCATCCAAGACCTTTCAGATTCAACCCGTTGCTACATCTCTTATTTATAAGCTTCTTAAAAAACTCATACCTTGCACCCCATCTGCTGACCAACTCCCATCCGAATACCTACAAATAGCTGCAAAAGCTATCAATTATCCAGTATCCATACTGATTAATAGGACTATCACTGAGGGAACAATCCCCACCTTATGGAAAATATCTCATATAATTCCCCTACACAAAGGAGGCTCATCAACTGAACTCTCAAATTTTTGCCCTACTTTCCCCATTAGCCAAGATTATGGAAAGACGTGTTCATAAACAAATTCTTAACTACCTTCTTCAAAACAAACTTGTAGCCGACTGTCAACATGGATTCAGACCATTCCACAGCACTACAACTGCCCTCCTTTCCTTCTCTGACTCCATAAATAATAATAGAAACAAAAATCATTTCTCCTCAGCACTATTCATAGATCTTTCAAAAGCCTTTGATATGGTTAACCACAATATACTTCTTGACAAACTAAACCTTTATTCTCTCAGCCCACACTCACTACAGTGGTTTAAGAGCTATCTCCATAACAGGCAACAAGCAGTCCTATGGGAGAACAACCTATCTTCCTTACTCCCAGTAAATATTGGTGTTCCACAAGGATCAATCCTTGGCCCCCTTCTTTTTTCATTATTTATCAATGACCTACATCTCAATATACCACAAGCCATCTGCATTCAATATGCTGATGACTCAACATTAATCTGCACTGCTAAAGATATTCCCTCCCTCCAGTCCCTCACCCAAACAGTCTTCTTAACGGTCAAAAATTGGTTAATGCAACACTGCCTCCTCCTTAACCCCAAAAAAACTAAGCTTCTTCTCTTCACTCCCACTCATAAATCTCCCACACCTCTCTTTACTATCTCCTCAAATAATGCAACCAGTATTAACCCTGATAAGACCACACGATTACTAGGTGTAACTATTGATAACAGTCTCAATTATGATGAACACATCAACACCACTATTAAAGCTGTAAACAAAAAAATTGGGACTCTCTACAGAATTAAACCCTTTCTTACCCCAGTAGCTAGAGAAACCATTGCTCAGACACACCTGATCTCCACCCTCTTCTATGCCTCACCTATCTATACTAACTTATCCAAAAATAACATTACCAAACTCTCTATCTGCTACAATAGCATAGCCAGATTCATTACTGCTACTCCCCTAAGAACACACCATTGTCTTAACCTCAAACAGCTAGATTGGTTAGAGCTAACTAACCACTTACTCTATCAACAACTACTCATCATTCAAAAGACCCTCTACTACCCTGATGCCACCCCTAGCCTTACAAAACTGATCATACCATATAAAACCTAGCCACACTGCTCTGCTAACAAACTCCTAGTATCTCTAACTAAATCATATAATAAAGCTGGAGATTCATTATTTTTAAATTCCATAGGTAAAACTGGAATCAACTCCTTCAAGAAATAACTAATCAAAACTCTACCTCTCTTTTCAAAAAACACATCAGAGAACATCTTAAAGCACAGTGGTTGTGTCCTTGTGCTAATCCCGACTGAAACCATGTCCTCATTTACCTAATTTTCCTCCCCTTTCCCCTTACTGAGCTCCTCACAAACACTTTCAATAGTTTGAGATTTATATCTGAGAAGTAGACTTTACCAGCAACCTTTTTTAACTTCATCTTGTGTTATTGTTTCTGTTTTATAAGTCTAATACAGTAGTATATATTAGTAGTAGTGTTATAGTTTCTGTTTATTAAGTCTAATACAGTAGTATATATTATAAGTATATCTCCTATTTTTAGTATTTCTTTTGTGTTGAAATTGAATTTTCTTTTTTTACCTTGTATTGTTTACTCATATTAATGCTTTATTGTGCCAAATCATTGTTTATTACCTGTACTGGAGCTTTTCTCCCCGGGCCTCTACTGAAAACGGATACATGTCCAGCTAGACTAGCCCGGTCAACAAATGTAAAATAAAATAAAATAAATAAATAAATAAATCTACTAAAAATGTAAGTTGTATTGCCCTTATGTATTTGTCTAAATGAAGGGCAACAAAACCTTATTTTTTTGGGATTACTAACTTTCCCAGGATAGTCTTAGTAACATGCTTACCCAAAAGAATTTCTCATGCAGTTCCTCAACTTAACAGTATCTTGATTTGGGGGTGTCCGGTGTAATTTCCCCAGATACAAAACATGGGATGTTTACATACTAATGCAATATTTGGATTCTTTGATGTATTTATAAGTTTAAATGTTGCTATTTCTGTAATATTCCTGTAATATTTTTGAGTGAGTTTTTATATGATTGCTTGCTAGACTCCTCATATGTTTTCCTAATCTATAACCCTAAGTACTTCACACTGTCAACATCTTGTAGATACAAGTTACCTACTAATAATGTCTCTCTTGAGGCACATTTAGCCATGAAGCGTTTTATCTTTTTAAGTGTGTACTCTGATTTTTTTTTTCCCAAATATGTTAATCTCTTCATTAAATATTCCAAATTTTTCTTTGTTTTAGTAATGGATAAAATAGTCCCATCTGCATATAGTGCAGTTTTAATATTGAGAATTTGATACCTGTATCTCTCCAAGGGGAGGTTCTAATTTCTATTGAAAGGGGTACCAAACAAATGGCAAACTGTGTGGGTGGGATTAAAATGTTTGTATAGCTTAGTGGCTTGGATTCTCTATAGATGTGGGACAGCACATCCACAAAACTAATAGGGAAACCCATTCTTAATAGTGTTTTGAAACAAAAATATACAGCTCTTCTCTATCAAATGCTTTTTCGGCATGTAAACTCATCAATAGTAATGTGTTTTTTTTTTTTTTTTTTTTTTTTTTTTTTAATATGGGCATCTTGTACCAATATCAGTATTCTAAGAATATTATCAAAGGTAGTTCTCTCCTCTACGAAGCCACATTGATTTGGGTTAACTATGCATGACAAAATCCTAATTACTTTCGCTGTCAGCATTGCTGTAAGACTTTCTAGTTGTGATTTAATGCCATTATTGATATATGTGAACTAGGTCATGATGGATCTTTTCCTGTTGTAATATGGTTACTAACTTTAATTCTCTGTTCATCATGGCTCTCCACAACTGTGTGAATCCGCTCCCCCCAACTTCCAAATTTTTGTAGGTAATTCATTCATCCCAGGAAATTTGTTTGCCTTTTGCTTAGCAATGGCTACTTTTACCTCCTGTTATGTAATCCTTCCCTTCAGTAAGTTTCTCTGTATGCTGACAGGCTCCTTGATTGGAAAGTGTCCCAAACATGCAATCACATGATCTTTCATTTCTTGCTGCTGCAACTCAGATCTGTATAATCTTTCATAATATTGCCTAAAGCACTCCAGTATCCATTCTAAAGAGCAGGCCTCTTCTCAAATCTTAAAACTATCCCTTTCAACTTTTTGCTGCCTTAGTTTCCACACCAGAGCTTTAAGTACTCTTTGAGTATAGGTTCATAGATTAGTACTAAGCTAACTGCCCTTGAGAGCCATTTTAAGCCTAGCCAATTATCCCTTGTAAGACTCAAACCCTGCACCTTGTGCTTGCAATACAAACACCTTAACCATTTGGCCACCCTCCTAACCCCTATACGTAGTATAATTCCTGTACAGCTGTTTGTTGCTTCCTGACCTTATTACCCTCTATTTCTTGACGTTTCCTCTGTATTACTCCTAACTGCTCCCTTTCTATTTCCAAGCAGCATTTTTTTCCTATGCAAGTCATGCATCTTATTTGTAGAGATGTTCATCATTTACACTGCCTCCGTGGCATATGGGTTTTGTTTCTGCACACACAACTACACTGGCAACTTTCCAAAACTCAGAATCCCCTCCAGTGACTTTCTGTAGTAGAAGATTAGCTAAGCTCCTCCCATCAGGGGAAGCCTAATCCCTGTCACAAAAAGTCATTGTCTTTTACTGCCAGCTGTAGGACTCCCACAGTTGAATTTCCTTAGCAGCCCACATTGGTGGATTACAGCTTCCAGAGTCAGATAAGATGCCTTTGGGAACTTGTTATTATATACTTTCTATTTCTTTTTGTTTTATATAACAAATATATGTGTGTGTGTGTGTGTGTTAGCTTTTTATTTAATATTCTTGCTATTTACGATTAGTTAAGTCTTCTGGTAATTTTAACTTACTATTGTGTTGTTTTGTATGCTTAATACTGTGTGTTTAAACAACTAGTTATGGGGCTTTTCAAGTTTTATATGACCTGTACTGGGAAACTCAAGTTCTGTGCTGTCAGTTGAACACTAGGCTTTATGTTTCTGTTGTTCATCTATTTCATTTGGAAGTTCTGTCAGGAAAATGTTGCATTTTTCTTTTATTTGATGTATACTACTGATTGAACACTGCTGTAGCTGTTTTTTATCATTGAATCATGACTTCACCATAAGTTATTTTATTTGCAATTTCTCTGAAGATTTTTATTTCATTTCTGAAAAGGGGATCTCTAAGTAAATGTTTATGCGGTTTTAAAGGTTTCTGTTTGATTTGAGGGTATATATGTGATTTTTTTTGTCACTGTTTGGACAAGTGAATTTTCCTCAGTACTGTGTGTGTGCACTGTTTATTACACTGTGTGAATTGTAGAACAAGGCTTACCACAATTTAAAGTATTTCTGCTATATTTTATGCAGTTTAGTCCTGTCTGCTATGTTAGGACATAGTTTTATATTTTCTTTTGTTGCTACCCTTAGTCAGATTTTTCCCCCTTTGACTTGATGGATCTTGATACAGCTGCCCCCCTCCCCAATCAAATCCATTTGCACCTATGAAGAAAAAAATGAATAAACCATAGAGGCATGTTTTGTTGATCTGTTGTTACCTTAAGCCATCCTGCAGATCACTTCTTTTTCCTCCCAGCACCCTGTGTTGTGCACCTGCAACTCTGTATGATATGGGAGTCCGACACATGCTCTAGGGCTGTCCCAGTACCTGGTTCAGGTATGGGAAAACCAAATTCTTTAGGTACAGGAGATGTCTGGGATAAAAGGCCTCTTGCCAGACATAGTACTTTGTCCCCATATATTTTGTTCTCTAGTGTAGTTCAAAGAAAGAAGAAACAGAGACTTCACCACATGACAGACAATCGGGCTATTACCATGTATAAGGCTGATGTGGTTTCCTTAGCTGAGACTGTACTATACAGAATGACTATGGGACTACCTTCTCTAGAGATCAGTCTAGTGCCACAGATTTTGATATGGACTTTGTTGCAGACAGCAGTGAACACTCTTGAGTCCGTCTGATCTGATTCTTTGGAAGATGAACAGATTCAAAAACCTAAGCAAGTATTCACCTTCTCACAGAAGTTAGCTAGGTTTTGAGATGTATTTGGAAGCAATCTGGAGCTACACCAGAGATTGGCAGAATTTATGACCTTAATGAAGATGAGATTACAATTGTTTTAGCAATTCCTCATTTATAATCGGCTGTAGAAAATTTCTATAACACTGCATGTAAATTCCCTTTGGCTAGTGAGCCACTTCCTAAAAAAGCTTAGAGGAAACAAAAAGTGTTCTCTGATCTTGCAGCTCTCCTTGCTCCATTGTCAGCTGACAACAGCTGTGGTTTCTTTAGCTGACAATTCTTAATGAGCGTTGTGGCTTCTTCTAGCCCTATGCTGCTGGATAAAATGGGCAAGTGGTTAGAACCTCATATAAAGTAGTTGACTCAGTCTAGTAATTTAGACTTTAGAATTTTTATCAGGTCTTCATGAGGAAATTTGCTTTGCAGTTTGCTTAAAGTTTAGAACTTTGCTGTGTCTTTGTCTGCTGAACAAAAATGTTATATAAATGACATTGTTTCTAATGTGACTCAGGTTTCGAAACCTGCTGTGAGGAGTGTCCTTCGAGGTGCAGACACTGTTTTTAGAAATGCAGCCACTTCTGTTGAGAAAGTATGCTTGGTTACAGTACCAGAATTTTTCTAAGGATTAAAAAAAACATAGATTTTTGAGTGCTCATTTAAGTTTTGATGATAAATGTAAATTGATGCATTTGGTGTCTAGAACGTTTCATATTCCCAGGTTCTTCCCTAACAAGTCATCCAATTTCAAGGGGTGGAACACACAAAAGTTGCAGCCTAACAAGAGTCAGAGTGCCAAGAGGAAATGGCAGGAGGATAATGCTTCCAAACCAAATGAAAGGTTCCTTTCCCATAAAAAAGGGTCATTCCATTGCTAAAGAATGACACTGCAAATACTCATGGTATTCCGTCCCTTTCTTCTGTCCTTCCTCCCCTTTTTCCATACCCCAGCTTTTCACTCATCACATCAGCCTACCCACAAATAATCTTAGAAAAGTGGGTGTGCTGAGAATAATTCAGTGAGGGTATTATTAGCAGTGGACAGAAAATCCTTCTCCCTTCAGGGTAATCTCTCTCTCAGATGCCAGAAAGACATTTCTGTTCTGTTCAGTACTCCTCCACAAATTGCAAGCAGGGGGTTTAAAACTAGATCTGAAGTAGGAGATTCATTTGTCTGCAACCTGTGGGTTATGGATCCGATATCGGATCCGAACCGGCATGATTATCCAGCTGTGGATCAGAGCTCTTAGCTCCTCCCCTCACCCATAATGCCCTGCTCTCCCTACATGACCTCAGATCTAGTTTGCCACGCTGGTAATCAGGTCGTGGATCTTGAGCTCTTCAGCTAAGTGTTATTTAAACCTAAAGAAAGCTTTATTTTCTTAAATTGTTGTGAGTTTTGAGTGATTGTGTTAGGTTCCCTATTATCTTGTGATAGTTTCAGTTTAAATTTTTTTAATTTTTTAAACTTTAAGTTTATACCCTCCCCTCGCTGGTCGGAGTTTCTGTGTGTGTGTGTGTATTGTTTGGGGCCTTGTTTGTGTGCTTGTGTAGCACTAGTTTTTGTCTTTGTTTTTTTTTTTGGTAAAAAAAAAAAAAAAAAGACTTTATTATGTCAGAAGCCCCTAAGGCAATATTTTCCAAGTGCTCCGAGTGTGGCCATAAGCTTTCCCCTGCTGATGGCCACACTCGGTGCGTTCGATGCCTTGGGGTTGAACACCTCACTTCTGGATGTTCCATTTGTGCAGGGTTCAACCCCAGGGCATTGAAGGAGCGGAGGTCGAAGCTGGTCCTGGCGGGACTTCTACCCCCGGACTCTGCTTCGGCTCCCGCTCCTGTGGTGGGTACCGTGGCCTCTGTTCCCTCCTCTCCTGCTCCCCCTCCTCCACCTGGGACTCAACCTCCCGCTGCTAGGTTGGAGGAGAGAGAGGCAAGAAAAAAGGACTGGAGAGAGAAGCACCACAAGCGGCGGGCCGAGACCTCTGTCTCGGCCCCGCCAGCTAAGTGGGCTTCTCCTCCGGCCTCCTTGGCTACTGGCCCCCCCCCTCGGCTCCGGTCTACTTTTCACCGGGGCCTGAGGAGGAGGAGACCCGATCTCCGTCGAGGCTATCGAGGAGGCATTCAAGGCCTACCTCGATAGCCTCTTCGAGATCAACGTATAGCCTTTCCAACGCCGATCTGGACCGGATGATGAGAAGGTTCATCCAGGCCCAGATGCAGATGGGAGTGCTCCTGCCTCCCCCCTCCCCTCTGGGGGGGAGCTCGACCCCATTTTTCAAGCCTATAGCTCCTTCTCCGACCCACTACCCGGGTTCGGAGCCGGGCAGCTTCGGAGCCGGGGGTGGGTTGGCGCCGATAGTACTATGTACTTCGGATCCGACCCTGCCCTCGGGTGTTTCGGATCCGACCTCTCGGAGCCTGGCTCCGAGCTTCGGATCCGGGGGACTCAGTGTGCCTTCGGCGCCGTCTGTGTCGGAGCGCACTGGTCCCTCGGATCAGAGTGTCTCGGGGCCGGCTCCGATCCACTCTTCGGATTCGAGAGGGAGCCGACTTTCGGATCCTTTGGTCGGGGCTGGCTCACCCTCGGCTTTTGATGTAGTGGAGAGGGCTCTGTTGAGGGCTTCCGGACCCCCGGCACTTGCTTCGGCTCCGTCCCACGCTCCATCTGCACTGGGTCAGGCTTCCACCATCCGGCCACTGGGACAGCCTGCTTCAGTGCCCCAAGGTGTTCCTTTGGAACAAGACACTGCTTGCGAGGGCTCCTCGGACAGCCCCCCCCGAGGAAGCTCCTCGTAAGCATACGTGTAAAAGGAGGCACATAGACTCCCCCGAGTCTTTAACTGAAGACACGGATTTGGAGGAAGGGGAAGGCTCCCCAAGATCACCCCCCGAGGATGTCTCCTTTGGAGACATCATGGAAATGCTTCGCATAAGGGGTGGGTGGTCTGCCCCCAAGTCTCCCTCGGACGAGTCGTTGTTCTTGGAGGCATTCGAAGCGGGCCCTTCTACCTCTTGGGTGTCCCCTCCTGCCGACTCCCTGGTGGACCTTATTACCACCAGGGCGTGGAAGGAACCGGACACCGTGGAGCCAATCCCCAAAAGGCCAGACAGAATCCTTAGCCCCCCTGCAGACCGTGCCCATTGGAGTAAGGGGCCTCCGGTAGATGCCATGTTGACGGCAGCAGCCACCAAGAAGGAACTCACACAGGAGAGTCCTTCAGTCCATCCTCCGAGCAAGGAGTCTCTGATGATGGACCGCTTGGGGAAGCGAATGTTTAGTTCTGCGACCTTCTCAGTGAGGGCGCTCAACTACTTGGCACATTTTACCAGGATACAGCGCTATCTAATTAAAGAATACGCTGCATCCCCCCTAGAGTCCATGTCGGAGGAGGACAAACTTTTGCACTCCACCCGTATGGCCACTCTCCGATCCGTGACAAATACCTCTATGCGGTTGCTGTCCCATGCTACTGAGGGAGCCGCTAGAGCTGCAGGAGTAGGCCTAGTCACTAGATGCCAGGCCTGGCTCCGTCATTGCGATTTCACGGAGCCCTTCAAGGCATCCTTCGCGAACGCCCCCTTTGATGGTTCTGCCCATTTTGGCAAAAAAGTTCGCGACACCTTGACCCAGAGCGAAAAGGACGGGAAGACGCTGTCTGCCGTCGGAATCCACTTCTCTGTGCCCCAGAGGTCCTACTCTAGGAACCAAAAGGGCCAGAAGAAGATGTGGTTCCGGAAGTCGCAGCAATCCCAACCCGCTCCGGACAACCAGTCCTTCCGTGGCAGAGGAGGACAGGGAGGACGCCGCCCCAGGGGCAGAGGGGCTCCCAGGAATTTCGGGTCCAGAGAACCTTTCTCTGAACGGCCCGTGCATTAGCCCTGAGGGGTTGCCCGACTGCTCCACTCTGGAGGCAGTCGGGGGACGTTTTTCGGAGCACCTAGCAGCATGGGAGTCCATAACATCAGACCGCTGGGTCCTCCGCATTATATCCAGAGGATACAAGATCCCCTTTCATCACATTCCAAAATTAAAATCCCTCCCCGACGTTCCACCCGGTCAGTGGGAGGCCGCTTTGGCAGAAATTGGCCATCTGCTGGGGAAAAGACCAGATCGGATCAGGGTTCTACTCCAGGTTCTTTTTAGTGCCAAAAAAGGGGACCTAAGACCTATTTTAGACCTGTCCCTGTTAAACCTGGCTGTTCCCAAAGAGAAGTTCCGGATGGTCACCTTGCAATCCATCCTCCCCCTTCTGGGAGAGAATCACTGGATGTGCTCTATAGACCTCAATGATGCGTACTACCACATACTAATGGACAGACGTTCCAGGAGGTTTCTTCGCTTCCGGCTGGGAGCCAGTCACTACCAGTTCAGGGTCCTTCCCTTTGGTCTCACCACAGCCCCCAGGGTGTTCACCAAAGTATTAGCAGTAGTTGCGGCCCACCTGAGGCTTCAGGGGGTGCAGGTCTTCCCGTACCTGGACGACTGGCTTCTTACCGCCCCAACAAGGCATCTACTATCATTGGCGCGAGACTCCTTTCTTCATCTAGCTCCCCGCCTGGGCATCACGATAAATGTAGCAAAATCCAATCTGGCCCCTTCTCAGTTGATAGATTTTATAGGTGCCAGATTAGACATGAGGGAGTTAAGAGCCTTCCTCACAGCCGACAGAGTTCAGAATCTGAGACTCCAGGTGTGGGCCATCCTCCACTCCAGCTCTGTTCTGGCGGAATTGGTCCTGAGGGCTCTAGGGTCTATGGCGGCAGCAATATCTCTTCTTCCACTCGCCAGATTCAACATGCGGGTCGTTCAGTGGACACTTCAAGTTCAGTGGTCTTACCTTGCTCTACCTATGCATCATCCCATCGCGATCAGCAAGGCTTGCAAGCGGTCCCTCTTGTGGTGGCTCCATTCACAGGATCTCGACGGAGGCCGCCCCTTTTGTGCTTCTCCCCCTCTCGCCACGGTGACCACGGACACCTCCCGCCTCGGGTGGGGGGGGGGCATTTTGCAGGCAGGACAGTCCAAGGCACGTGGAGCGACTCAGAGACCTCCCTGCATATCAATGTTCTAGAGATGAGAGCAGTGCTCTTGACGTTGCGAGCACTTCAGGCCTTTCTTCCCCTGGGAACAATTGCGATTCAGTCAGACAACATGTCGGTAGTCTGGTACATCAACAAACAGGGGGGAACCAGGTCTTATCCCTTATGTCGAGAAGCCATGAGAGTGTGGGAATGGGCGATCTCCACCAACCGCTTTCTCATCGCAACGCATATTCCGGGTCGGTCCAACATCCTTGCGGACAAGCTCAGTCGCACCATTCTCTCCCCGTATGAGTGGTCTCTCAATGCTCAAGTAGCGAAACGTATCTTCGCACGGTGGGGAGCTCCTTGTTGCGATCTTTTTGCGTCTCCCTCAAACACCAAGTGCGACAGTTTTTTTTGCTCTAATCCCTCCTCCAGGGGATTTCCCGAGAGACGCTCTGGTGCATGCTTGGCCTCCCGGTCTTCTTTATGCTTACCCCCTTTGCCTCTGATGCTCCAAGTTCTTCAGAAAGCCTCTCGGTTGGGGTGCAGAATGATCCTCATTGCCCCATTCTGGCCTCGACAGATCTGGTTCCCTTACCTAAGGTCTCACTCGGTGAATCCACCTTGGATTCTAGATCCCATTCCGGATCTGATATCGCACCCATCGAACCTACCAACTCCGAATCTGGACAACCTGAAGCTGACTGCTTGGCTGCTCCAGTTCCACTCCTAATTAGGACTCCCGGTATCTCGTCCCCCGTTAAGGCCATCCTGGTGGCGGCTCATAAACCATCTACCAGGAAAGTTTACTGCAGTAAATGGAAACGATTCTCCATTTGGGCGGAGCGGCAAGGTCTAGATCCCTTTACCGTTCCCCTTCCTCTAGTGCTAGACTTCCTAACCACTCTTTTTAATGATGGTGCCAGTAGTTCCACGGTCAAAGTGCAGCTCGCGGCCATTTCTCATTATCATGTTGGTCATGACTCTGGACCTCTTATGTCTGCCAAATTGTGTAAAATCTTCCTAAAAGGCACCTTTCTCCTTAGACCCCCTATTAAGCAAGCGGTTCCTCCATGGGATCTTTCTTTGGTTCTTCAGGCCTTGACCGCTCCCCCCTTCGAACCTGCGGCTACAGTAGATCTTAAATTTTTATCCCTCAAGACTGCTTTTTTAGTAGCCATCACTTCGGCCAAAAGAGTTTCGGAACTTCAAGCCTTATCCATGAAGCCTCCTTACTTGATCTTCCATCCAGACCGCGTATACCTCGGGACCAATCCCTCCTTTCTTCCTAAGGTAGCTTCAGAAGCAAACATTAATCAGTCCATTAACCTCCCTGTTTTCTTTCCTAAATATCAAAACAAGGGTGAATACAAGCTGCATTCCTTGGATGTTCACAGGCAGCTTCATTTTTATCTTAACAGGACAGCTGGCCATAGGCAATCCGACCGTTCATTTCCTTTGCCAAATTCAATCTGGGTAAGCCAATTTCCAAAGTCTCCTTGTCACGCTGGATTTCGCAGTGTATCCTTTTAGCTTATCAGGCTTCTGGGAGGCCCGCATCGAAGGGAGTCCATGCCCATTCGACCCGGTCAATTTCTACCTCAGCGGCCTTTAAGGCTAGGATTCCTCTGGATGACATTTGTTCAGCAGCCACTTGGGCTTCATCTCATACCTTTATTTCTCATTACAAGCTGGATATCACATCTAGAGGTAGAGCATCCTTTGGCTCTGCGGTGCTCCGGAATATTCTTCCATGACGGCCGCCCAAGATTCAGTTAGCTGGGGACTCTGTCCCACAGGTTGCAGACAAATGAATCTCCTACTTCAGATTTAGAAGTTATGTACTTACCATAACGTTCCATCTGAGTAGGTGGATTCATTTGTCTGCAACCATCCCGCCCTCCTATCCCCCTGGCCTTGTCAGTTTCCTGCATATTACGTGTTACCCTTTCCAGGGTATTTTGATTCAGGGCAAACTCGATCTGAGGTCATGTAGGGAGAGCAGGGCATTATGGGTGAGGGGAGGAGCTAAGAGCTCTGATCCATAGCTGGATAATCATGCCGGTTCGGATCCGATATCGGATCCATAACCCACAGGTTGCAGACAAATTAATCCACCTACTCAGATGGAACGTTATGGTAAGTACATAACTTCTAATTCCTGTATCACAAAAATGAAAAGGATTTTGCTACAGAATCTTTTTGGCACCCAAAAAGTACCCATCGTGGAGACAAGTATTAGATTTGTTGTACCTAAATACCTTTCTTAAATGTACCCAGTTTCAAAGTGCTCACCCTGCTGATGGTCCTACTCCTTCTTCTGAGCCACTTTTTCAGGGTAACTTTACATCTGAAAGATGCTTATGACATTCCATTTGCTCCCAACTTCAAGTTGAGCGTACAAATGTCCCGTCTCACACCCTCACAAATGATTGTCGTCTTGGGGTATATGATGGATACAGAAAATAGTATGGTCTTTCTACAAGAAGACAAAGTACTGACTATTCGGCACATTTCAGGGATTTCTCTCTCCAAGAAGCTGGTTTCTCAAAAGTCTGGGCTTCATGGTGTTAATGATCTTCATGATACCACTGGCCAGATTCCACATTATAATGGTTCAGTGGTACCTTAAAAATATTGTTTGACCTAGCACCTGCTTCCTTTGGAGTTCTAGGTACCAGTGCTGGATTTTATCAAACAAGAGTTACAGTGGTGGAGAGAACGGATGTCTCAATCCATATATGCCCTTCTTCCTCCAGACCCCAGTTCAGTCAGTCCAGATGGACTTGTCCAATTTTGCATGGGGAACAGTGTCGAGGAAAGTTATGGTTTAAGATGAATGGGATACTCTGAACACAGCAAAGCACATAAACATCACAAAAATATTAGCAGTGATTCAGATTTTAAAAGTTCTTCGCAAGTTATGGTCCTTGGGTTCCCCTTTTATTGTTTACAGATTGCACCACAGTCATGTGGTATATAGACAAGGAGATGAACAGTTATACCCTCTTTCCTGGTTGGCAGTGATGGCCTGGGAGCTCGCTTTACAGCATTATCTGATGCTTCAGGTCTCATTCATTCCATAAGAGCAAAACCAAGTGTAAGATGGTCTAAGCAGATCCCAAGCTGCAATCTTGTAAGTGGAAACTCAGGGCAGAGTTCTGCCTGGATTTGGTTCAGATGTGGGGAACACTTCATATAGTTCTGTTTGTTTCCTGTTCACTTCCTTTCAAAACAGGCCATTGGAAAAATTCTGTTCAGGGTATCTTTTTCAGTTTTGCTTGGGGGATAGAAGCATTCTCTTGCCCTTGTATGACAACTTTCTTTATCATTGTGGTTGATACCCCCAACCTTTTGGCCCAGGTAGAGTTGATTCTCCCTTTTAACGGAATTAGCCAGGGGAATGAGTAACATAGTACAGTTATGTAAATCCTACTTACTTGTAACAGTATATGTCTGAATGTCACGCTGCCTCAGTAGCCAACACCCATCCTCCTTGTTTTGTATATAGTTCGATGGTATCTAACCTTGTGATATTGGTTGGCCTTGGTGTTTTGTGGCTGCATATCGGTTGGTTTCAGGCAATTCTTGCTTTTAGTCCTTCTTTCTTTCTTTTTTCTTGGCACTAAAAGCCTGGAATAACTGACTTTCTGTGATTGGATTAGGCTTCCCCACCCCAGCGAGTCAGAGGACGGGATTCTGAGCTCGGGGAAAGCTGCCATTGTGCATTTGTGTGTAGGCGCAGAATGCATATGACACTGAGTAAAATTTGAACATCTCTTACCGGTAAGTAGAACTTGCACAACTGTACCTTCCCTTTTCTTCCTCATATCTTTCATTCTTGGCATCTTCTCCTTCTCATGTACCTCTTTCAATTTGACTGTTTGTTAATGTCATCCCATTTCAGATTCTGCAGGTCACCTTGCTCCCATAATAAGGATTGCATAAGTTCAAGGATCCAATTTCTAAATTCTCCTGACATCAGTTTATAAGTTGGGAGTCTCCATTGTGTATCCAAATTGTTCTTAATCACCAGTCTCATTTTGCCTGTTGGATACTCGTTAACAGAGTACACTATTGGTGAGGGACTTATTGCAACTGTCAGATGTCGATGCTCATAAGTAACAAACATTTTATCTGTTGTAGACAGTCTGGATTATTTAGCAGAAAATAATGGAAATCCTGCCTCCTGATGTCTATGGTAGTCTTTTTCTACACTCCCCAGACCCCAGTGTTCTAGTAAACCGCTATATTTCTTCGTTTTATTTATTTTGACATTTGTTTACTGGGAAAGTCCGACTGGGTATGTATCCATTTTCAGCGGAGGCCCGGGGAGAAAAGCTCCAGAAGCACAATTGGCAAAAATAGAAATTTACATTGATTACAGAGATTTCCATCACAATAAAAAATATATAACATATGGATACATGAAAAATATAGAAGAAAAACAATTGAGTACATTCAAATTTATGTTGCTTACAGGGACTATCATGTGTACAAAAATACAAGTGTACAGGTATATGGATACATGAATAATAAACAATGAAGTTAAAACACTATACAAACTAGCCCGAGCATCTTTAATGCATGCAGACAGAGTAAGTTGGTAGGTCAACAGTAAGTACAAGGATATGAAATTAGAAATGGGTGCCAAGTTGGCATGTTGCATTGGCATATGCAGTTGTTGGACAGATGCCCTTTAAGTCGAGATTTGAAGGAATAGGAGCGAGGAATTAGTCTGATTCTGGAATACTATTCCAGTTTTTTGCAACACAGTGAGAATAAAAACTGACTCAGTCTGATTTCTGAGGTTTCTAACTAGGAGATGCTTATGAGAGGGAATGTAAGTCACTCGATGGAATATAATATTGAAGTAATGTTGAGGTTGTTGATGAGAAACAGACGTACAGTATTTTATGTGTTAATGTTAGTTGAGTGAAAGTCAGCAGATTGGGTAGTTTGAGTCAGTTTAAGGATTTGAGAGCAGAACAGTGGTGAGAATTGAGGGGCTGACCGGAGGCAAATTTGGCTATTTTATTAGAGAATTTTAGAGATCTGCTTCCTCCATCCATCATCATCTGCCTAGCATCTCATTTTATTGGAAAATTGTATTCCTGTCCCCCATAATCAATAACCTATTCACATGGAAATATATTATTTCTAGATATATTTTCCTGAAAGTTTCCAGCCCACGTTTAGGAGGAAGTTACATCACTGCAGTAGAAATATTTTTTCCTAAACAGGACCCTTTTACTATTGCATATTGTCCTTCTGCGTCCTGTAGTATGCCTTATATATTTATTGGACAACTTCTACGTTACATTAAAACCACTTCTGTGCATCTAATCCCCTAAATGAGGAATCTGCCATTAGTTCATATCCTCTGCTAAATAACTTCTAATGTTCTTATTTATCCAAGTACATTTCCTGTAAGTCTACTATGTTTGCCCCTTATTTTCAAATAATATTTAAAATCCTTCCTCCCTCTCTCTCTCTCTCTGTCTCTTATAAAGTTGTTTAGATTGTTTACATTCTAGCTAAATACCCGTATGTTTTTCATTGTCCTCTGATGTCTCCATATCCTTTGGGGCGGGGAGGTAATGTATGCTTTCCTTCTCAGACTCTAGGTTCCTTTTCTCCAACCTTATCATAATACAAGGTTGTAGATTGCATATAGGATACATTCCACTGCCTTTTAAAACATTTTGTAAGTCTACCAGGAATATATTCCTTTAAAAAAAGAACTAAAACGCTAATGAAAAATATAACCATTTTTCATAACTGCAAATAGTATTTATGTAGCTTTCAAGGAAGGAGTGTATACTCCTAATTCAGTGTGAAATAAATGACTTACTCCTTTCAGAAAAAGATGAGTACAGCTGTAATAGGCCCGAGACACTCCTCAGGCCAGTCCCTGTTAGCCTGCCTCCCCAGATTTATGTTCAGCTTTTCTGCATCTTGATTCATCAGTTACTCTGTTCAGGATGTTATCCATGTTTTGAAACTTTTCCTTAGCCCAGCGAAAGTTGTATCTGTATATCTCAGTGGGGAAGTAACTAAATTTTAAGTTTTTGTTGTATAACATTCCTGCTATTATACATATATTATCTCTATTGGACATAATAGTACCACATCATTCAAAACATCTTCCAGTACAATTGACTCAGTGTGGCCTTACTGGTGTACGTTGTGGCTCTTAGATAATCAGTTACCATGGATCAAACCAGCTTCACAAAATGTTAATATCTGTGAAGAAAGTCTCCTTTTGGTTTAGCCTGTTGGAAGGTGGTTTAGCTGATAACCTTTCTTTTATGCACTGTCTGAACCCCCCCCCCCCCCAACACACACACACACACTGTTAAATGCTGATACTTTTAGCGGGTTTATATTATAACATCGAAGGAGTAAAATGTTGAATGTTATAATATCGAACCCAAAACAGCGAACGCTGAAAATAGCGAAGCTGCAGAACATTGAATTCTTTCCTAGGGAAAGAATTTGGTGGGCTGTTTCTGCCGCTTCACTGTTTTCTCCACTGTGGTGCGAAGGTTACGGACCGGGTTAAGGTGAGTGTGGGAATGGGATAGTTTAGGGACCTTGGGGTTGGGGAGCGGGTAAGGTGAGTGTGTGATAGTTGGGGGCCTCAGGGTTGGGGATCGGGTAAGGTGAGTGTGCGATAGTTACGGACCTTAGGGTTTGGGTTAAGGTAAGTGGATAGATAGTAGTGTATGTACAGTTTAGTGTAGGGTTAGAAGTAGGATTTTAAGTGTATATGTGTGGATTACTTTTTTTGGTGTGCTTGTACATCACATTTCGACATTCCAAGTTCGAGCTTATGGTGTTCGATATTTTGGGATTTCGATTATGTGATATACACCCCTTTTAGCAAGTGTCCGAAATGTCATTTACAGCTATGTATTTCCATCGCAGGAGATCAGCTGATTTTGTTTACACCCCTTCAGGATTTACTGCTTTACTTTTTAGATATTAACAGCATTTATCCTACTGATACCAATGTCAATTATAATAGTAAAACATCATAAGTACAAACAGTATTAACTTTCGACTATTTTGATTTTTTGAAATGATGCAGTTATGTTGCAGGTTTACTGAATTTTACAATGTCTACCTAAACTATTCATTTGTTGGGTGCAAGTAAAAAAATAGCAGCCGAGCCTCTAGTTCCAATGATTAAATAATTCTTTCAAGCTCTCTGTTTTGATGGACATATGGAGAATATGAGACTTTACCTAATGAATAGCTCAGTCATCATACCACAGTCTGGTCATTGTCTTAATTCGTGCAAATCTGCGTTATATTTTCTTTTTTTATCAATAGATTATATTTTTTAAATGGAGAGAATGCATCTCCTAGACTGGAATGACTAATTTCATGAACCTGCTCTTCTCCTTCGGTAAGTACTTTTAGGACTGATGCAGAATCCACGCGTGCGTCCTCATTGCCTGCAGCTATCATCTTGTAGGCTTCTCCTGGATCTTCAAGCACTTTCATTCCTCCTAGCAGGGTAAATAACTTTAAATATTGGACTGTTTGATTTGCAGTGGTCTTGGACTGGGAAAAATGCTGCCCATCTCCTACAAGTTGCTTGAGAGAAGTCCTGATGTATATAAACATGAGTCACCACAGGCAATTACATTCACAAGCTTCCATATATGGTGTGACGCCTGTGTCCTGGCCCAGCAATCAAGGAGCCTCAATCCTCACCACTAACACCAGAGAGAGAGTCTCATATATATGAGGAAAGGGTAACAAATACAGTAAAGTGCAATTTCCCTTAAGAGCACACACAAATCACAGTCAGTCCAGGGCTGGTCGCTCCCTTGCTCCTCAGGTCCCCAATAAGACTCCCCACTGGCACAGCTATAGGGTCCAGATCTCAGCCTAGCCGAGCAAGCTATAATCTTCAGCACACTCTCTGTCCAACCAGTGCTTCATGTCCCTGCCCAAGTAGCTGACACACAGACACTTTGAGATAAGTTTATACAACCACACAGACATTCCTGGGGAATGTTCATTTACAGCTTCTTTTACTTCCTTCACGTATGTATCATTATCCACCATTTATGCATCTAACATACTGTTCAGGTTTTGCATTTTCTTTAAAACTAGTTATAAGGGTAACCTGCTGCTAAGTATATTACCCTATGTAGCTGCAGATGCCTGACATTCCATCTCCCTATTTTTCTTGTATCTCTATCCTTTAGTTTAGTGTTTTCTTCATTTTGTGGGGTTTACAGTTTTTTTTTTTTTTTTTACTTTTCTTGCATATATTATGAGTGAGCAGGAGTGTAATGTTCAAATCTAATATAAAAGTCAGTTTATTTCCACTTTTCATAAAGCACATTTATTACCTTTTTCTTCAGTAGAGCTAACTCAGCAAGGTGTCACAGGTTCTTAGCTAACTCCTGCCATAGTGGAAGTCCTTGATTACCTTGTTGAGTGGTACTAGCTGCGTTCTTGGACCGGAGTGAATCTGCTATTGTAGTTTATAGCAAAACCGTGTTTTGTTAATGAGTGGTTTGCAAGTATGCTTATTGTTTAAAATTGATGCTTTGACTTGGAATCTTCTTTGGAAATAATGAAAAAATAAGTAACTAGTGAATGACAGTGGCGCAACAGGTAACACGGTCGCCTTTGGTGCTGAATGTGGGTTTTATTGCCACACCAGATGGACTTCTGACACTATAGTGCAGCATAAGGGGGGGGGGAGGCTGCTGCACTTCTGAGTGTGTGTGTGTCTCATCCTTCAGATGAGATGTTAAACAGAGGTCCCATCTGTTTGAGTTGGTGGTAGCTCATGTAGATGTAAAACAAATAAAAAATCCCACAGCACTTATCAAAGGAGTAGGGATTTTTATTTAAAAAAAAGTATCTACAATAATACTAGTTACGAAGTCCGAGTGATTAAATAAAGCCAACCGTGGGTAAATTAAAGTATTCCACAACCATGGAGTCTGTTATTGCTATTATGCAATGACAATTATTTAAGAAAAAAAATACTTTTCTTAAATAATATCTTTGTATAATGCCTCTGTGCTGCCCTTTTTATGATGTACTGTGCATGTGTATCGGATTTGTGTTGACACGCTTGCGCAGTACATCAGTGCTGTGCAAAGGAAGCAATGGAAAAAGAAAGCTCTCCGTTGCTGCTGCCTTTTTTTTTTTTTTTAATTGAAACCAAAAAAAAAAAAAAAACGGGGGGGGGGAGGGACTTTTAATGCTCGAGAGAGACCGGACAGACAAAATAAAAGGATGATCAGGTAAGTTTCTACAGTTTTGGAGAACATACCTAATTATACTTTTATTTTTGTCTGCACCATCTCTCTTGTTCATTTGAGGTCTTCCGTTTTGTTATTTTATTAAAAAAAAAAAGAAAAGTGAAACACGAGATACGGACCTTTTTCCGTTGGTATAGTCTTGTATTTACAACGGGCATGCTGGTTGGGCTGACCAGTCAGCGTGCTCGTTTTTGAATATTAATGACCAGTCATTGTATAATAGTCGTTAATCCACATAAAAATCTTAACGTTCTACTTATTACACCATACTTTCATACTTGTATAGTTTTAACTTTTTCATTCACTAGTTCAGCCCAGTGATTAACATAATAATATTGTATCATGATATTTTTCTTTCACACTTTCCTGTCATTTTTATTTTGTCATATTTTATTTTCCATAAAAGAAAATGCCTTGATAACATCTCATGATTTCATTTTAACATGCTTTTCCTCTTTTGAATTTTTTAACTTATCCCAGTGCTGCTTATATTTGCACTTGTAAATTTACTACCAGCTTTCTATTTGTATCCAGAACAAAACTTTATACAAGTTCGGAGAATCAGCATTAACAGTTGGATTTATTGATTCCAAACCTCCATCTTCCTTCATCATTTGTTAGACTGCTCTTCACTGGATTCAATCTTTATCCCCATATGAAAGAAAAAAATTAATTGTATTTCTTTTTCGTAGTTTATTGGCAACATATAAACACCTGCTAATATGCAGTGTTTCCTAGTATAACTGAATTAACCAAATAAACCTTTTTATTAAATGATAGCTTGTATGTTTTCTAAAAACAACACGGCTCCTTTATTTCATCTAGAATCTTATTCCATTGTTCCTCACTTTCATTTTTACCCACAAATCTTATTCCTAACACACAGATTTCTTTCTTCTAGAAAGATACTCATCCTAGTTTTACTGAATCCCCCAATTCTATCTGTTATGTTTAAACATTTAATGTATATAATGTATAGCATCTTTTGTCCAGACTTTCTTTTTTGTAATCCGTATAATATCAGCTGCATAATTAAACTTGACTAGACTTTTTATACCTTCAGTGGTATTGTTAAGTAGAATCTCTTGTGTAATTTTACATCTATGACTTGTATATTCATAACTAATGCAAATAATATACTGCTCACAGGGCACACCTGATGTATGCCATTATTTATACCTTTTTCTTTGCTTAACCACCTGTTAACTAAAATTTATTTTAATTATATACAGAACAATACCCATTCTTCATTTTATTACTAAAATTATACTCTTCTCTAATTGTCCAGAAAAGTTCATGTTGTATTCTAGCAAAAGCTTTATTTAAATATCTTATCACGATATTGGTCTCATCAGTCCTGTTGATAATATCATCCAAAATTTCCCTTACTGTGAATAATAATTCCTGACATCCTTTTCCCTTTAAACTACATATGCTATCTTAAATAATATTGCTCATTTTACTTTGTTCTCTTCTGAATTATTTTCATAAAAATCTTAGTTTGAATTATTAATACTATAGGTCTCCAGTTTTCAATTTTAATTTTGTCTTTCCTTTTCCATATAAATTTAAGTATACCACTGCATAAATCTTTATAAAGCAGACCTTCAGATCACTCGGTTATAACCTTAAGAATTTTTTTCCTGCCAAATTGTAAAATTCTTACAAGATTGGTATTGTATTCCATCTGATCCTGAAACTGATTGTAAATTAGCATGATTAAGTATCTTATCTAATTCATATAAAGAAGGCTCATTTTCCAATTCTTTATTTTCTTGTTGTCAATTTTTTAACATGTCATTCTTTTATGCTTTTTTCCTATCTTGTAATACATTATGTAAAAAAAAAAAAGTTTCAATATTCATAATTTGCTCCTGAGATGATCTTACTTCTCCTTTATCATCTTTCATTTCTGTCATACGAGTGTTCTCTTTAATTATGCTACGGAAGTAAACTGCTATTTCTTTAACTTGAAAAAAAAATGTCTTTGCTTAAATAATAATTCTGATTTTTTTCATAAATTCTCCATTGTATTATATAATGTTCTCTATTGTTCCTTTCCAAATCCTTTAAAGCAACCATACACATTGTTTATAATATATTTTCTCTGCTTTTCTTAGATCTGACTGCTATTCCAAAAAACATTTCTTATATTTTTCTTTCAAAGATAGCCACCACACAGCCCAGTTTTTATAACGCACTCTAGCAGAAATGTGATCTTTCCATAAACATAATATGGAAAGAAAATGGGAAACCACTTTCATTTATTCCTTTTATTCATTTTCACAATTTAATGTACCCCTTATTATTTTGTATTTTTATCTGAATGGCTGAGTGATCTGAAAAGCCTATTAAAGTCTCTCCTTTAGCTATGTTTAAAGCTTGTGCTATTTCCATCTTGTATATATCTTGATTACATTTGCACAGTTCATTAAGATCTTTAAATTGCCACATTTTATAACTTCAGATTTTTTCTTAATATTTCCTCTCATTTTTTCTCAAATCACAATTAAAATATATCATTAATATTAAATTCATAATTCATACATAATCCAAATGTTTATGAAAAAGTCTCCCTTTACTTGCAGCATAAGCATACAATGCTATAATTCTATATATCTTGTTATGGCATTTAATATATACAATAGTTAATCTTCCTGTCATCGCCAAATGTTATGTTCAGTATTTTCACTGACTTTCTACAAAGCAAAACTATACCTGAATATAGTGACTTTCCTAAGTTCCATATTGTGTCACATCCCCAAAGTTTCTTTGTTTGCAATCTCTCTTCTTGGGTCAAAAATCTTGTATCTCCCAACATTTTTATGTCAGCATCACACTTACTGCATCAATTTACAATACCTATTCTTTTACTTAAGTTTTGATACTATTTGCATTTACTGAAAGCATTCTAAATTTATTATGTCTGTGTAGTTTACCAGAAATTAGTTAAATTTGAAGCCTTTATATAATTTGCATTGTCCTTTTGCTTTAGTTTTCTCTTTTACACTTATGCCTGTAAACTTTCTTTTTCTGTCTTTTTTGTTTTTTTGCCAATATAGTTCTTTTTCCCTATCACTATTTTCCAATTTATATCTTCTTCCTCACTTATTTCAGAACCACCTTCTTTAACCGCATCCAGTTCATATGTTCTTCATGTTTCACTGTTGCAGTCATTACATTTGGGTAATCTGCTGGCATGTTACCCTCAGTCGGCCTGATTAACAAAGTCTTGGGTCCTGCGTTGGTTGCTGTCCCTTCTTCCATGACGTCAGGTCGTCAGGGATATAAAACATGTAGCTGACGCCATTACATCAGTCTTTCTTGCTGAGCGGTGCCTGAAGCATAAGCAGTTTGCAAGTGCCGGTCGTCCGACTCCTGAAATTTTCATTTTCGAGTTTCAGAACCAAAGTCTTAAACTAAAGGCTAAGTACCCCGTTGGTGAAACTTTTTCTTGATCCTTACCAATGTCACTAAAAGTTAATAATTGTTTTACTTGTGGGAAGCAAATATTTCATAAGGATTTTCATTTGTACTGTATTCCTTGCTTAGGCCCTGACCACGACGTACTTTGCTGTCGGTTTTGTGCTTTATTTAATCAGCACACTATCCGTCGTCGGTACATTTTTGCTTCTAAATATCTCTGTTTGCGGTTTAATTATCCAGAAATGATGTCTGTTAGCCATCCGACTACTGGAAAACCGAAAAAATGCAAAGAAAAAGACACGGACAGGCCATTGAGGTCCAAAACTGCCGACGACGCTTCTCCTAAGCCAGTCGCCAGTTCGCCAGTACTCAGTTTGGTGCTTTCGCAGCCCCTGATACCCGCTACTTCTGATTCGCAGGCCTTTACTGAGACCAATTCGGAGTCCGGTGTGCCGAGAGATGCTTCACCTATGGAACCCGTGGATTTCTCTACCTTGGTAGGGTCCGGAGCCGCTGTGCAGGCACCAGCTTCTGAGGGTGTATTTAGGCCTGCAGATTTGTATATTAAACCAACACCACCTTCAATATTTAGGTCAAAATCTCGATCTATGTCTAAAAAACTGACGCCCAGGCCACATGTTCAGGCCCCTATGCCTAAAAAACAAATGATCAAAATGGCTGAATATTTAATTACTCTAATCGGGGGTAGTCAAACCCCCCCCCCTTCTAAGAGGCCTATGGCTGAACTTGACTATGAATCTTCTGAACAGGACTCTGTTTCTTCTGACTCTTCTAATGAACAAGATTTGTCCATACCTACTTATGAGGACTCTGATGCAGAAGATTCCATTCCTTCTGCTTCTCCCCCTGAGGATTTTTCTTTTGGGGAAACTTTACATACCTTAAGGGAGCATTTCCACTGGGAAAGTCAGGATTTTTCTGATTCCAAAAAGAGGCGTAGGGATTTCCTTCTTCTTCCTCAGCATAGGCCTTTGGCTATACCTCCTGTACTAGACATTGTTGATGATGTGTTTTCAGAATCCAGTATGGCCCCAGATTCCCTGCCTCTGGCCCCTTGTAAGCCAGACAAATGCTACAGAGTTCCTGACTCCCACAAATTCCTTTTCAAAAAATCCTGTTGCGGACCCTGAAACAATTTCTCAAGGGTCCAAGGGCAGTAAGGCTTCTACTGCTAAAAATCCTACCCCTTCTGATAAAGACTCCAGGGCGCTGGATAGATGGGGTAAAAAGGTTTATACTTCTGCAACCTTGGCAACGGGGCTTTAAACTGTCAATTCCCAATTCCATATGCTAAAATATCAACAGCATGTCACAGGATTGCTTAAACAGAAATGATGTTGATTTCTGACTGTGTGGAAAATAAGGTTTTACAGGAGTTATTGCATCCAGCTGAACAAGTTGGAAAACGTACTTTGCAATATGGTTTTGATTCTTTGGAAGCCTCTTGCAGGGCTGCTATTACTGGGTCTGTGCTTTGAAGGCATGCTTGGCTTAAGGAGCAATCTTTGCCTGATCATGTTAAAGCAAAATTGTTGGATGCTCCTTTGCAGCAGGACCGTCTTTTTGGCAATAAGACTGAAGAAGTTCTAAAAAATATGGAAGATAAAGCTAAATCTATGCAAACTGTGAAAGATTTCTTACAAGTACAACCTCCAAGATTTAGTAGGCACTGGCCTACTAAGAACTGGTCCTTTCCAGTCCCTTCCAGAGCCACTCGAGCAAAACCCAGACATTCCAAAAGCACCAGGTTTCGGTCCCAAGGGACTTTCAGAACGAAGCAGTGGGGTGCCTCCGCTTCCAAATCTGGAAATAAGACACCTCCCTATGGTAAACAGTCTCAATGACTTCTTTTTTAAATTACCAAGCACTTGTCTCTTAGCTGCCCCTTTGCGGGGAAAACTGGCTCTTCATGCAAAAAAATGGCAACTTACAACCCAGGGCAAATGGGTTTGAAATATAGTGTCCCAGGGATACAGATTTCATTTCCACATGTTGCCAACTCCAAACGGATGGCCAGACCTGCCCCCAAATCAGTGGGCAGAGGCCCAGAAACAAGTACTTTCCCTCCTAAACATGGGGGCAATTCAAGTAGTACCAGAAGAGGAAAAGGGACAAGGTTTCTATTCCAGACTTTTCCTGGTACCCAGAAAAGACAAATCATGACATCCAATTCTGGATCTGTCTACTCTGAACACATTTCTGGACATTCCAAAATTCAAGATGCTGACTCTTCACCAGTTACTTCCTATGCTAGGCAAAGATGCCTGGTTGGCAACCTTAAATTTAAGAGGCTTACCTGCATATCCCAATCAGGGAATCTTGCAGAAGATACCTCCGCTTCAAAGCAGGCTACTTGCATTATCAGTTATTTGCACTGCCCTTTGGCTTATCTACTGCGCCCAGGGTATTTACAAAGTGCCTGGCTCTAGTAATTGCATTTTGCAGGCAAAGAAATATTCAGATATATCCATACCTGGACGATTGTCTAATTCAGGCAGAAAACTAGGCCATTCTTCTAAACATCTGGCATTTGTAAAAAGGGTTCTAACTTGTCTAGGGTACACCATAAACGAAAAGAAATCACAACTGGTACCCTCTCAAAAAATTACATTCCTGGGTGCAAGCTTGAATACAACTGCCCAGATGGCTTTCCTTACGCCAGAAAAGCAACTTCATTTGGTGACTTATTTCAAACAGGTGGCCAGAAAAACCTGCTATCTGCAAGACAAACACTGCAAGCCTTGGGGTTCATGGCCTCCTGCATTCTTCTAATTCCATATGTAAGACTGCATATGAGGAAACTTCAGTGGTACTTAAAAAGTTTATGGAGTCAACATTAGTGCCTGGAAACAATGATTCCTATCATTCCTTGCCTGCAACTAGAGTTCCTATGGTGGGCAGAGGCCTGCCACCAAAACAAGGGACTGCCATTCACACCACCCCATGCCGCCCATACCCTAACTACAGATGCATCAGACGATGCATGGGGGGGGCTCATCTGGCAGGGAAGTGCATTCAGGGCAAATGGAGCATAAATCAAATGCACCTTCATATCAATCAAAAAGAAATGCTAGCTGTACAGAATGCACTGACAGCCTTCAAGGACTACCTTCATCCAGGACAACTAATGGTAAAGACAGACAACACCACCGTTATGTGGTACATAAAAACAAGCAGGGGGGTACACATTCCTACACCCTCTGCAGACTAGCCATGCCATTGTGGAACACTGCCTTGAGCTATCAAGTACAACTACAAGCTCAATTCCTGCCATGAAAGCTGAATATTTTGGCAGACGAACTAAGCAGAAATCTCATGGACCCACATGAATGGAAACTGGAACCATGGATTTTCAACATGTTGACATGCAAATGGGGGAGCCCAGACATGGATCTTTTTGCCTCACCCCAGAACTACCAGTTGGACAAATTTTGCACAAGAACTCCTCACAAAAAAGCCTGGAAAGTGTATGCTCTGTCCTTCAGCTGGGAAAACCCTTCACTCTATGCCTTTCCCCCTCTGCCTCTGCTCTTCAAAGTTCTACTAAAAGTCAAACAGGACAAACCAAAAATGATTTTGATCGCTCCAGACTGGACTCGCCAACACAGGTACCCACTCCTACGCAGTCTGTCACAAATTTCTCCATGGCACCTGTCTCGGACACCTTCCTTACTGTCTCAGCAGAACAACCAAATTCTGCACCCTCAGCTCCAAACACTGAATTTTGCAGCTTGGCTAATCACTTAAATTTCCCCTTAGCATCCCTCAGCAAACCTGTGATGGATGTCATTTTGGAGATGCGAAGACCCAGTACTAGAAAATCTTATGCTGACAAATGTAAAAGATTCTGTGCCTGGAATCAGTCTCAAGGGATAAGTACAGCAGTGCCCACTTTACCTCAGATTTGCATACTTAACTGAGGTGCTTCACAAGGGCCTGTCTTTTTCTTTCATAAAAATCCATGCCTCAGCCATTTCAGCTCATTACAACACAGAACCACCCCCCCCCCAGTTCTCTCATCCTCTGCTAAAGCAGTATCTCAGAGGGGCCAAAAACTTGAGGCCACCCAGGAGAGTTCCAACCCCTGCCTAGGACCTTAACTTTGTATTTGAGAAACTCACTCTCCCTCCTTTCGAGCCAGCTGCTACTGCAGACTTAAAATTTCTTTCCTGGCAAACAGCCTTCCTTTAAGCAATCACTTCGGCTAGGATTTCTGAATTACAGGCCCTTATGGCAGTGGAGCCTTTCATCATCTTTCATGTGGACATTGTGTCACTCAGGACCAACCAATCCTTCATGCCCAAGGTGGTATCCAGTGTGGTTCTTAATCAGTCCATTCATTTGCCATCTTTCTTTCCCAATCCACAGAACAAGGGGGAGCGGATTCTGCATTCATTGGATGTACACAGACAACTTAGATTTTACTTGGACAGGGCTAAATCTTGAAAATCTGAACTGCTGGTAGCATTTGCTGCAGAGGGAAAGGCTATTTCAAAGCAAACCATTTTCAAATGGATAAGCCATTGTATTCATTTCTGCTATAAGCCATGGAAAACCTATCCCCCAGGGGATCAGATCCCATTCCACCAGGGCTGCATCTGCTTCTATAGCCTTTCTCAGAGGTGTCCCTACCAGGGATATTCTAGAAGCTGCTACCTGGAGTTCAGTTCGTACTTTCACCAAGCATTATCATTTACCACTTTTCTCTAAATCCGGAGCTGGCTTTGCCACTGCTGTTTTGCAGGGCCTTATAGCTGGTCTTAATGCTGTATAAATCCATCCTCCCAACCATAGCTTTGGGAATCTACCCAAATGTAAAGACTGCAACAGTGAAACATGAAGAACATAGTACAGTTGTGTACACTTACCATAAATGTAGATGTTAGAGTGTATTCACTGTTGCAGTCTTGGTTACCCTTCCTCCAGCCCCCTGTTTTTTTCTCTTACTATGCCTCTACTTTCTTTTACTACACTTAAAAGCCTTTTTGGTGTATTTGCTTTTATTTGGAGGTATATTTTTGTGTTTTAAATTATTTATATATATTTTGCTCCCCATTTGGGGGGCACCTGACATGTGGGGCAAGAAAAACTGATGTAATGGGGTAGGCTGCATGTTTTATACCCCTGATGACCTGAAGTCATGGAAGAAGAGACAGCAACTGACGCAGGACCCAAGACTTTGTTAATCAGGCCGACTGAGGGCAACCTGCCAGCAGATTACCCAAATGTAATGACTGCAACAGTGAATACACTCGAACATCTACATTTATGGTAAGTATACACAACTGTACTTTTTCACTCTACCCTCATCTTTATTATTACCCTGATGCTGTTTCCCTATTTCCCCTTTATCGTTTAGTGGGACTATTTCCTCTTCTCATATACTATCCTCACTTTTTAGTTTTTTTCTTCATCCTTTTTCTGTAGGTTTCAGTCCATCCATAAATGCTGAATTTTGTTATGTTTATATAACATTATTTCACATTTTTTGCATCATGACCTGTTTCCTTACAAATGTAACATTTCCACTTATCACAGTTGCTTATTAAATGATCATCTTTTCCACAGAAAAAAACATGTTTTTAGTTATTCCCAGTGTTTTACAACACCTCTGTTACACACTACATTTATCATACTAGGATTGTAAAGTTTTTCTTTTTGTATTTTCATAACAGTCCCATCCCCCAGTCCATAATTCTCTGTAATCATATATTTTGCTAATGTCTATAATCTCTTTACAGAGTTTGCTTAAATGTCTCTTTAAAGTGATGCTCAATTTCAAACTGAAGTTGAAACTAATCTTTTTTTTTCTGTGTGAAATGCTTTAATCACAAAAGATTTCCATGGATTACAGTTCTTTTTCTTCTCATACTACCCCCCCCCCCCCAAAAAAAAAAAAAAAAACTTCCCATTATTTTTTTCAAGAATAATGTCACAAAATCTCTTTATGAACAAGAATAAAAGCTCTTGCCTCCTGAGTCTTCACTCCCAGTGGGACCATTAAATTTTGCCAAATGTCATACCTGTCCATTTCTTTTTCTTCTTTGTTCAGAATTCTCACCTTAAATTTTCTTTGACATTTCCTTTCCTCTGTTCATTTCTCATCACTTTCCCTGCACTTTCTTTAACAATCTTGGCATACGATTTCTTTGTCTGCAGATCTTCTTTCACTTCTTTCAAAATAGTTTCATGTACATCTGATTGAATGTTCTCCTTAATTTCACCCCAAGAAGCATTTTTGTAATGCTTTACATTGTCATATTTTGTTCCTCTGTGCCTTGCACTGTAAAGTTCCACTCTCCGGCTCTCTTTGCATCAGTAATTCACCCAAAATATCATTCCACGACCCTTCCAATTGTAGGTTTGTAATAACACATCTATCATTGTGTTGCATGTTTTCTTCCAATGAAACAAACAAATTCTGCTGGAACAGCTCCTCAGAATCTCTTATAGCTTCAAGCACTGCACTGGCATTCACCTCTGTGCTGTCCTCCATGTTGGTATTCATTGAGTGCTGTTCTCCCATTCGCCATTGTGCTAGGAATGGAACAGTCACTTTACTAATGAGTAGGGGAAGATTCCCCCCTGTTCTGGCCGAATTTCCCCTATTAAAATAAATACCACCTTTGGACTTCTCTGAAACGATATCTCTCAACAAAAGATAAAGTAAACAACTACCCCAAATTGTATTTTTATCACTTGTATAATTTTTGAAGGTGAACCTTGGTGAAGACTTCAGTTTTATTTTTCTATTTCCTAGGGTGTTTTAGCAGGTAAATATAAGTGTGTCTAATGTGAGAGAAAAGCAATGTTGTTATGAGACCAATAGGTGTGTCAGTCTTTTTAATGCAGAAAATAAGCAATGAGGAACCTTAGCTCCCCACTTTGAAAATACAGCAGCACTTCATCTTTCTGGAGTCCTGACAAAAATTGTAGAGATTGTAATTTGTAGGTATAATTAACTGGGATTGCTAATTTCTCTTATTTTGTTCAGCTAGATAGATTTGTAGATGTGGTTGTGTGCTAAATTTACGTGAGTTAACAAGAGACTACTGGATCTTTGCCGTGTTTTGTGATTTGTGGTTGTTTAAAAAAAAAAAAAAAAACTCTTCCAGAATTGAGCCAAACCAGTCTTGTACAGGATCGGGAAGATATTTTATAGCTGTATGGGCCATGTTGAATTTTATTGATATGTTTTTGAAACTGGGGAAGTCTACTGCAGATCTTCAAAAGCCAGTGCATGCCATGAATCAAGTGTTCTAAACAGCCTATGTTTTCTACTGAGGATGTTAACAGATTTTTAGAATGCAGTATAAACATGGTCAAACCAATATAAAGAAAAAGTCACTAGCCAGTGTATTAACCTTATTTCAGAATTATTTTCACATAATTATTTTAGTGCTTAGAAATCCTTCAGTAGCTTTCAGTGTTTTCATTTCAGTTATGTTTGTCATGAATGAAACGTATGATGCAAGTGACTTCGGATGAGATGTCAAACCAAGGTCCCATCTGCTTGAGTTAGTGGTAGCTCAGGTGGATGTAAAAGAATAGAAAAGAGTACAGGTCCTTTATTAAATACCATATCTGCACTGTTTACAATAATATACATTTACAATTATTTATATTCTTTTACACTAATTTTTCATCATGTGCATAACTTTATAGACTTCATTCTCTTTAGTTCCATTCATTTTCTGAACCCCCACCCTTTTTTTCTATAGCCAAAATGTTATTTTTTTCAATATCTCTGCCAGTTTCTATTTCCCATTTAAATTTTAACCCATATAGTCCATAGTATTCCATATAGTCCATAGTATATAAAACATCTTTCTATTTTATTTACATAATCACCTCTTTTACTTCTATAATAACCGTATTCCAACGTATCAATACTTGTATCCTTCATTTGCTTAATAACTTCCAGGACATTATTTTCACGTTTTTTCACATAATTTCTTCACCCTTTTGTACCTTAAAAAACATGCTCTGTTGTTCATCTTCACCACAATAATTGCATATTTTTTTCTATTTTTATATGGCATGTTTGATTTCACTGGCAATTTATTTATTGATAATCTCCATAGAAAATCTCTACATTCTGTGCACTTCTTCCACCGATGTAGTCTCATTTATATCACTTTTTTTTTTTTTTTTTATTCACCAAAATGTATTGTTTTATTCACCATTCCATTTATATACCTGTTTGGAATAGTGAATTCTACACTTTTTTCTGTTTTTTTTTTTTTTTTTTAACTACTGTTGGATTACATGTTTGTGTGTTTTTAATAAAGAAGATTTGACTTGAACTGGTTGGTGCTTCCCTACTTTCATTAGTGGATTTATACTTTGGGAAGTGTTTAAAGAAAGAATTTCTACCACCTGTTGTTAGGTGGGATATTCACAGTACAGTCTCTTTGGTGCCTGAACTCTAAGGAACTCCAGGGAATCTTAGATCTTCCACACAGAGAAGTTTCCTTTTTTTTTTTTTGTTGTTGGACTCAGTATGTTGACATACTGGGTTTGCGAGACTTCGAGGGACACCACGGAGACTGTTTCAGTTTTACTTTTAGATTCAGTGAAACTGCATAAACAACTGGATTTACCAAACCCAGTCCTCCACCATTTTCTTTAACATATAACACATCTCTTTTCACCGGATTTAATCAGGATCCGCATATAATTGAAAACTCAGTTGACATTAATTTCTTTTCATATCAGTAGGGGTCGGACACACGTTTGCTAAATATGCAGTTTTTCCCAGTAGTACAACATTTGTTAAATACTCTTTCTTTTTTTAATTTCTCCAAGTCTTTTGGGTTTCTAATACCATGACAGGAATGGACTCTATTCCTAAGTCAAAGTATTATTAAAGTTCATGAAATTAGTATTGTTTCACTGTTTGATGTCAGCCAAAAGTGCTCTTTGCAGCACCCGTATGTGCCAGTAATAACTCTTGCAGTTCGTATGGAGTTGCATGTATTGGTAGCATATCTAAATAAGACTTTAGACTCTTTTTGTGTAAGACCTGTTGCTCCTACTACTATTGGAACTATTTGGGTATATTTCTTCCACATTGCTCTCGTTTCTGCCTGCAGATCCTGATATTTTATAACTTTGTCTCTCTGCGCAGGACACTGTAGTTACTGGGTGTGGCAATTTCCGTGATCAATGCTACTCTTGTCTTCTTTTCCTGAACCACTACATCCAGATGTTCTTCGTGTTTCACTGTTGCAGTCATTACATTTGGGTAATCTGCTGGCAGATTGCCCTCAAGCCTGTCTGAATTCCCAAGTTTTGGGTCCTGCGTCGGTTGCCGTCTCCTCTTCCATGACGTCAGGTTGGCAGGGGTATAAAACATGCAGCCGACGCAGTTTTCTTTAGTCTTTCTTGCCGTGCAGTGCCCAAAGCAGAAGCATTTCGCAAGTGCCAGTCGGCTGACTACTGAAATATTTGCGTTTTGAGTTTCAGAACCGAAGTCTTCAATAAAGCTAAGTACCCCGTTGGGGAAACTTTTTTCTTATGTCAGAAAAAGTTAATAATTGTATTACTTGTGGGAAGCAAATACGTCATAAGGATTTCCATTTATACTGTATTCCTTGCCTAGGCCCTGACCACAACGTGCCTGGCTGTCGGTTTTGTGTTAGATTTAACCAACTCACTATTAAGCATCTGTATATTTTTGCATGTAAGTATTTTGGAAACAGATTTAATTACCCAGAGATGTCATCGAATAGCAGTCAGACTACCGGAGTATATAAAAAAATGCAAAGAAAAGGATAGAGAAATGCAGTCGAGATCCAAAACCGACGAAGCTTCTCCTAAGCCAGTTGCCAGTTCGCCGGTACTCAGTGAGGCGCTTTCACAGCCCTTGATACCCGCTACCTTCAAGTCGCAGGCCTCTATCGACACCCATGTGGAGTCTGGCATGCCGCAAGATACTCAAGGTATTGGAACGACGGATGTATCTCCGTCGAACGGGTCCGGAGCCGCTGAGTAGGCACCGGCTTCTGAGGGTGTATTCAGACCTCAACATTTTTATATCAAACCGAAAGCTGCAAATCCAAAGGCAAAGACACCTTCTAAAACTAAAAAAACGATGCCTGAGCCACATGCACAGGCCTCTATGCCTAAAAATCAGATGATCAAAATGGCTGAAGACCTTATTACCTTGATCAGGGGTACCCATCCACCTCCAGATAAGAGGCCTAGGCAAGACACTGACTATGAATCTTCAGATCAGGTTTCTATTTCTTCTGATTCCTCTTCTGATCAGGAATTATCTTTACCTCCCTATGAGGATTCTGATGCTGAGGAGTCTATTCCATCTGCATCTTCTCCTGAGGATTATTCATTTGGAGAAACCTTGCATACTTTGAGGGAGCATTTTCACTGGGAGAGTCAAGACTTCTCGGAATCAAAAAAGAGGCTCAGGGATTTCCTTCTTCTCCCTCAGCACAAGCCTTTAGCCATTCCCCCTGTGTTTTTTGTGGATGATGTTTTTTTCGGAGTCAAGCCTGAACCCTGACTATCTCCGGCTCTCAGTAAGCCTGACAGGTGTTACAGGGTCCCTGTCTCTCATAAAATTTTATTTAGAAACCCTGCTGCTGATACTTAAACTATTTCACAGGGTCCAAAGGGAGTTAAGGCCTCAACAGCAAAAAAAAACCCTACCCCCTCCGACAGAGATTCAAGAGCGCTGGACATATGGGGAAAAAATATACATCTGCAACCTTGGCAATTAGGGCCTTAAACTGTCAATTTCATATGCTTAAGTACCAACAACATGTTATGGGATTGCTGAAACAGAAAATGATGATTTCAGAATGTGCAGAAAATAAGGAATTGCAGGAATTATTGCATGCAGCTGAACAAGTTGGAAAGCATACTTTGCAATGTGGTTTTGATTCTGTAGAGGCCTCCTGCAGGGCGCAGTTACTGGATCTGTGATTAGGAGGCATGCTTGGGTAAAGGAACAAAATTTGCCTGATCATGTTAAAGCTAAATTGCTAGATGCACCTTTACAGCATGATTCTCTGTTTGGTATTAAGGCAGAAGAGGTTTTAAAGAAAATGGAAGAAAAAGATAAGTCTATGCAAACTGTTAAAAGGTTTCTTACAAGTGTAGCCACCTAGATTCAGTAGACACTGGTCTACAAAAAAGTGGTCCTTTCCTGTGTCAGACAGAGCTCAAAGGGGCAAATCCAGACGCCCTAAGGGTTCCAGGTACCAGGCTCCAGACTCGTACAGGTCAAAGCAATGAGGCGCATCCACCTCCCAATCTGGAGGAGATAAAGTGCAAATATACAGAAAGCAATCCCAATGACTTCCCTCTGCCTACACCAAGCACTTATCTTTTGGCAGCACCCATAGGGGGAAAATTAGCACTTCTTCCTCAAAATTGGCAGTTAATAACCCAGGACAAGTGGGTACTGAACACCGTATCACAAGGGATACAGATTCTATTTCCACACTCTGCCACTGACAAATGATTGGCCAGACCTGCCAAAAAAACAATGGGCAGAGGCACAGAAACAGGTTACGTCCCCCATGGATATGGGGGCCATTTAGACAGAACAGGAAAAAGGACAAGGTTTTTACTCGACTGTTCTTGGTACCCAAAAAGGACAAGGCCTGGTGGCCAATACTGGGTTTATCGATTTTGAACACATACCTGGATATTCCAAAGTTCAAAATGCTCACTTTGCAACAGCTACTGCCCATGCTGGGCAAGAATGCTTGACTGGTGACTTTAGATTTAAAAGAGGCATACCTGCATGTTCCAATAAGACAGTCATGCAGAAGATACCTCAGATTCAAGGCTGGCTTAATGCATTACCAATTCTCTGTACTGCCCTTTGGCTTATCTACTGCGCCCAGAGTCTTTACAAAGTGCCTGGCACCAGTAATTGCATTTTGCAGACAAAGAAGTATTCAAATATATCCTTACTTGGACTACTGTCTCATTCAAGCAGAGAACAAGGACACTCTTCTACGACACCTGGCGTTTGTGAAAAGGCTTCTAGCATGCCTAGGGTACACAATAAATGAAAAGAAATCACAACTGGTACCCTCTCAAAAGATAACATTCCTGGCTGCAAGCGCCAGACAAACAAAGGCAATTGACTACTTACTTCAAACTGATGGCGACAAAAACCCAGTCTTCTGCAAGACTAATTCTGCAGGCTCTGGGCTTCATGGCATCCTGCATCCTACTAATTCCATATGCAAAACTGCATATGAGGAAACTTCATTGGTACCTAAAATGTTTATGGAGTCAACATTCACACAGTCTGGAAACAATGATTCCTCTCCCCTGCCTGCAACAGGAGTTTCTATGGTGGGCAAAGGCCTGTCACAAAAACTTGGGACGGCCCTTCACTCTACGCCCTGCCAGCCAAACCTTAACAGACACATCAGATTATGTCTGGGGGGCCCACATGGCAGGAAGATGCATTCAGGGCATATGGGCACCAAATCAAATGCATCTACATGTCAACCAGAAAGAGATGCTAGCTGTTCAAAATGCCCTAACAGCCTTCAAGGACTTTTATTTCATCCAGGACAACTACTGATAAAGATGGACAACACCACAATCATGTGGTATATAAACAAGCAAGGGGGCACACACTCTCATACCCCCTTTGCAAATTAGCCATGGCACTGTGGG
>NC_056751.1:340895294-340972794 GCF_019279795.1 Protopterus annectens | reverse complement strand
TTTGTTCTACTGCCATAATTGAGTTTTCTTCTAAATGTCTATAAACTCTGTCGGCATCAATTCCCATGTATAGTTTATACGTCGGAAGGCAAGTTATTGTTCTATAATTTTTGAGGTAGCCTGCAGGTTCACTCTTAAGTAAGCGCATTGTTTTACCTGTTGCTAGCCAGATTGGTGTCCGTCTGAGGTGTGCATATAAATAATTCTTACTCATGGCTAGGTCTTCATGCAAAGATGTTAATACTTTTAACCAAAAGTTAGGCACTGCATCTGGGCCTGGGGTTTTACAATTTGAGGCTTTTTTTAACTTTATTTCAATCTCTCTGGTTGTTACTTCATCCCATTTCATACCCTGTACCTTTAAACTTCTTATTTTTTCTTTTACTTCTTTTATCCATTTAGCATCTTTGTTGTGCTCCACAGGATCTTCATAGATACTTCTCCAAAATGCATCTATTTTTTCTTTCTTTCTGTATGGTAACTTGTATGTTTTCCAAAATTAAAATATATCCCCTATTTTTTTAATTATTTCCTATTGCTGCATTGTGACTGTTTCCTTACCAAATTGTATATCTAGTATTTCTAGTTCTTCTGTACTAAACTTTATATTTTCTATGTTACCTATTATTCATAGGATCATAGGAAGTTACTAGGGTAGTGGCCCTAGGGCCCTTACAAGCCTAGCCAAGTTCTTATTTCCATGATTAGCACCTGTTGCCCCTGTCCCAGAGGGACACAGGTGGAACCCCCAGGGTGAATATACAGTCACCTATCCAATTGTCCAGATTGCGTTTGAAGAGGGCCAAAGAGGTCCTGTGTTTGACATGAAATGGAAGTCTGTTCCAAATGTGTGGTAATCTCTGGGAGACAAATCTGTCCCTCCAGCAGGTTTTATTAATGGCACACACCAGGTTAAAGTCTTTAGAGCGAGTAACCCGTGTACCATTTGACTTCCAGATATGCAGCATTTCCAGTAAAACAGGATCAGAGATTGCCTTGTATGCAAGGCTGAGATCACCTCTGAGTAGTCTGTATGAAACAGAATAAAGTGACAGTGATTTCAGACGATCCCCATAGGACAGATGCTGAAGGCCTTGCATTTTTCTTGTGATGAACCTTTGTGATTTCTCCAATTGCTGCAGCTGCTTGGAAAGGTACATACCAAAAGGGGCATTGTACTCCATTATTGGACTGATGAGGGAAGAGTACAGGGAGGTTATATCTTCTTTTTTTTTTCTGGAGGCAGTGCCCTTACTTACGAAAAGAGCAGTATAGAATGCCCTTCTTACCACTGTGGAGACATGGTGGACAAAGGTAAGGTTGCTGTCAACCTGTGTGCCCAGGTCTCTCACAACTGAGTGTATACTTAAGGTGTTGCTGTTGATGTGGTAGTTATCAGGAACAACGTTTTTACCGAAAAGAATGATAACACATTTTTTTGCATTGAGTTTAAGGCCATGATTTTGGCAGCAATCATTTAATACCCTGTTGTAGGATGTTGACATCATTTGGAGATTCTATGACTACTCCCAGTTTGCAGTCATCGGCAAACTTGGTCAGCCACAGACCTTTAGTTTTTGCTTGTACTTTGGAGAAATAGATTCCAAACAGTAGAGGTTCCAGGACTGATCCCTCTGGAACACCACTTGTTACAGGTCTGCTGTAGGAGGTGGATTCCCCTATTTTGACTATGAGTTCTATCAATGAGCCAGTTACCGAACCATCTAACGGTATAAGGGTTGATACTTAGTTGCTTGAGTTTATTAATGATGCCTGAGTGGAAGTTCATGTCAAACACCTTGGCTAAGTCCATGTAGGCTGTATGTACAGATTTTCCTTTGTCCGGGGCCTCTGTGACTGTCTCGAAGAAGTCCATCCGGTTTAATAGGCATGATCTCCCTTTGACAAATCCAAACTGTGTAGGGTCAAGTGTTTGGAGATTACCTGTACCTTTGTTGATGAGGTCCATGATGATTCGCTCCATGGCCTTGCAGATGAGGCTAGTCAGGCTAATAGGTCTGTAGTTCCCAGGGTTCAGTGAAAGCCTCACCTTTGTGCAAGGGAATAACTGTGGCTGTTTTCTATTCAACTGGTACAAAGCCGGTGCTTAGGCTGTGATTGAAAAGAGTAGCCAATAGTGTTGCTAATTCATGTTGGAGCCCATGTAGGATGCAGCCTGTGGTGTTATCAGGTCCCATAGATGCTGTGTTTTTGGTCTTAGGTTATTTACGACCTGCTCTTTAGAGATGCAAGGTAGGAGCCAGGTGGTAGGATGTCATTGGGTATGTGGCAGGGACAGGGGAATGACTTTTTCACAGACCCTGTCAGCCAAACAGGTTAGTGATGCCCACAGGCTCAGTATATGTGGTGTCATTAACTACCAGTTTGGCACAACTCTGGGCCTTTCCTTTTAGGTTATGGATGTAACTGTAGAATGCATTGTGGTTGTCCTTTTGTTAAAGAAGCTAATTTGGACTCGTAGTTTGCTGTGGAGGATTTCACAAAAAGTCTTATTTGCTTGTTTAAGCTGAGGAGGGAGTGTTTCTAGTTTAGAAGGACTTGCTTCCTCTTAAGTTCCCTGTTTGTACTCATGCCTCTCATTGTCAAATGTTGATTAAGATGTTTAGTGGCTGCTTCCATCTATTCTTTATTATTTATCATTAAAGCAATATCTGCATAGGATAACGTAATTGGTATTTTAACCTTCTGTAGTTGTGTATTCTGCAAATTTATTCATGTATTTATCTTACTAATCACTGTGTTCATACTTAATGCAAATAAAATACTACTGACAGGACATACCTTATGTCAAAAGTAGGGTGACTTGCTTACCATTATTAGTAAGTAAATCCAGACTTACTGATGATGCAATTGGCACGGCTTGGAGAACTGTTACATATATTGATGGCCACACTGGTGAGGTAATGTTGGACAAAGAGCAAATAGAACACATGTACGAAAGGATGTGCCCGTTGGCTGTAAAGATCACTCAACTCCTGTGAAACAAGACAAAGCCCCTTACAACTCTGGAATTTTGGATACAGGTATTCAGCAGTCTGGGGATTCAGGGTGTTTAGAAGGAAATAAAAAAAAAAAAAAAAAAAAAAAAGGTAGTAGTTCACAACAGATAACAAGGAAGAAAAAGAAACTGACAAATGTCTGTGAAGTAAAGAGAATACATATTAAAAAGATACTGCTTTGTTATGTAACACACAGATTACAAGGAATGGTAACATCTTTCTGTCAGAAAACCTTCTGTGTACAGAAAAAGGCAGCATCTTTCCAAAAGTGAAAGTAGAAAAAAGAGACAAGGGGCAGGTGAAAAAGAAGAAATCAGAATTGAATGTGGAAGGATTAAAGAACATTAGTTTAAGAAAAAAAGATGAGAAAGATGGATGTTAATGACGTGGTTCAAGCTATGGATGTACAAAGCCAGCTGGATGTGAATTGTATGCTAGCAAATGTAGTATGCAATGAAAACAGTGGGATTAGTAAGACTAATGATGATGATCATTCCTTAATAACAATTGATAGAGCAGATTTTACCAAATTAGAAGCTGAAGATTCTTCAGATCTGGTCAGATAAGATATTTTTGTAATTGGAGATTCAATTATTAGAGGAACTGATACTTAAATTTGCAGAGAAGAGAATGAACATCAAATAGTATTATGCTTGCCAGGAGCAAAAATGATGTGAGACAAACCTTGGAACACCTTAATGTAAGGAAGTACAGATCTGTTTTTCTTCATGTTGGTAAAATGATCTCGTGTGCAAGGAGACTGACTGTTAGTAGTACGGACTTACAGCCCTCTTAGATAGTATAGGTTGTACTGCTGTTAGGATATGTTTTTCACAAATCATATATAGAAAAGAGTCCGATCACTGTGAATGAAACATTTTTTGAGTAAATGCCTACATGAAAAATAAAGTCCTATGTTAAAAAATGGAAATGTGTAGACTAGCATCAGAGCCTAATTTTCAGACAGGATGGTGTGTGCACAATGTCAAAATCGGGGACTAGAATTTTTGCAGCAAATGTTTTATATTTGACAAACAAAAGGCAGGATTTTTGCCAGGCCAAAAATTTACAGTTAACAGAATGCAACATTTGCTGCTTCTCAGATGGTTGTAAATGCTAGGAGTATAAATAATAGCTTTTTATTGGAAGATTTGCTATGTTCTTCTAAGATTGATGGTTCTTGTTTGTGAAACATGGTTAAAGAACAATGACTGGAAACCAGTTCTGTACAAGTATAAATGTTTTTACTGTAACAGACATTCTAACAAAAATCAGGTGGAAGTGTTGTTTTAGGGATTAATGATAGTTATGAGACCTGTGATTATTGCATGTTTAGTGATAACACCAACACTAGATTGTGTGACTGACAGTAAAGACAACCGTGAAACATATAACAGTTTTTGGTGTGTATAGACCACCAAAGTCAAGTTCTGATGACCTAGAGGAATTCATACATTTCTTGCATAAAACACAGGAGGGAAGAATAATAGTGGCTGGAGACTTAAACCAGAAACTGACTGGAATTATATTGATTCAAAAACACTAGTAAGAAAATTATTTGCAACATGCATTCAGGAACAAGATCTGCTTCAGATTGTAAAAAAAAAAAAAAAAATACCAGTATATGGAACATACCGAACAATGTTTGTATTACTAAAGAAATTACTTTTATGTCATCCCAAGTTTTACCACTGTTTTATGTGCAGTGATCGTGGGGTTATAAAGGTTAATTTGTTGCTAGATAATTCTGCCAAACTGAAATCTAAACCAGTGCACAGAATATTAATTACCGATTTATATGGAAGCAAAACAGTCAATGTTAAGTTGTCAATCTCGCCTTCATTCTTGCTTGATGGGTTCGGAGCCGATCCCTCGGCTCCGACTCGGCACTTGCTAAGCTCGAGAGTCACTTTTACCAGCTCGAGGCAGCCCCATATCCCATGATGCAAGGCGGTAAGTACCCAGATCTCGTTTGCCGCTTATGAGGTCCTCCTTTACCAGCTCCTGGTAAGTGATTCACTTTATTGATATTAAAGCCCCTTTTGTTAAAAACCTTTTATTGTTAGTTATAAGTTAATTATTTAGATTTCCTGACAGAAAATCCCTGTCTCTCTTAATTTTTTTTAGTCAAACTTTACCCATCCCATCCCTCCCTGTTAGGGTGTGTGTGTGTTTGTTTTAGGAATACCTTTTGGTATTTTCTTTAATTTAATTTTTGACTGGTGTGTGTGTGTGTTTTGAAGCACCATGTCAAAGGAGAGGGTCTCAGGTTTTAAGAAGTGTGACTCGTGCTGTCAGAAGATGTCTCTGACAGACGGTCACACTTCTTGCCTGTATTGCCTGGGGCCTCTTCACCTGCAGGACTCCTGTGCTATTTGTCATTCCTTCAGCCAAAGAGTCCTGCAGGAAAGACGCAACAAGCTGATACTTAGGGGCCTTCTTGCCGGAGGGCTCTCCGGCTAAGTCGGCTCCATCAAAATCAGCTAAATCTTCCAAGGCCCAGGCTTCTGTGTCTAAGCCTGCGGCCTCGGCTCCGACTTCGTTCAGTCGAGATCAGCTCGGCTGGAGCCGATTCTGGCTTAACAAAGCTTCGGCACCGATGGCTATCGGTGCCGAATCTGCATCGACCGCCGGTGTCGGCTCCGATCGGTTCCGACACCCATGTGGCACAGGCATCGGTGTCGGCTCAGATCGGCTCCGACACTGTTACTTTGGTGGCTGTATCGGCTCCGGCTGGAGCCGATACATCGAGGCTTCCTGTCGGGTCCGATAAGTCTTCGGCTCCGACAGGATCTATAGTATCGGTTCCGATGGCTCATTCCAGGAAGAGGTCGAGGTCTCCTTCCTTGGAGCCGATACTTTCGGCTCCGGCTTCACCTCTTCTTCGAACGGAGCCATCGGAGCCGATCTTCAAGGTCATCCAGACTGTCAGATCATGACCTAGAGAGAGTGGTCAGTAGATTACTTAAGTCACAGGTACTGGCCCAAATGTTACATAGTCCGTCTCAACAGACGACTGTTGGTCCACACCCGTTACAGTTCCTCCTTCAACTCTACCCCAGAGCTTGGAGTTGGAGTCTTCGGAATGGTTACTGCTACGGCTGGAGGACGGATACCCCTTCTGTTCCTTCAGCCTCTACTCTTATCTCCTCTTGAGACCTTCCTTAGAGGGATTCGGTGGTCGGGCTTCCATGGTCTCCTCCGAGGGGTGAGTGGCATCGGACCCTTGTCCGAACCCGCTCTTCCCCTTGGAGCCTCGGCCTTGGTGAGCTCGGCTCCATCTGCCTCGGAGACTTCCCTTCGGTGGTCCCTGGAGTTCCTAGCTCTTCGGAACGGGTTCTCTCGGACCTGCCTGGGAGGGAGCATTGAGGTGATGAAGAGTGTGCTGGCCACTAGTATCAGTCAGCAGTCTGTTCCCGTAGCTCCTCCCTCTATAGTACCTGTTGACATCTCTGCCACTTCTCTTGCTACAGGACCCAGAGATCCTCCGCCTCAGGTTTCCCCATTGGAATTTCCCCTCTTCGAGGATTCTCCTGATGTTTGGAGATCCTCCTAGGAAGAGGGCTTGTAAGAGGAAACATGTAGACTCCCGAGTCTGTCACCGGATACTGACTTTGATGAGTCAGAGGGATCCCCTAGATCCCCTCTGAGGATGTCTCCTTCTCAGACATCCTAGAACTCCTTAAACAGAGGGGAAACTGGCCCACCAACAATCCCTCTGAGGATGAGTCAGTGTACCTAGAGGCGTTTGGATCTCGGCCCTCCACCTCCTGGGTGTCTCCGCCTTCGACCCCCTTATGCAGGTTATTGCAAGCGTGGGCAGCTCCTGACTCTGTAGAGCCAGTCCCTAGGAGGCCTTCAAAATTTATCACTGCCCGTGTGACAAGCAATTCCTCACTAAGGGTGTCCCGCTGATGCCATGGTGGTGGCTGCGGCCACCAAAAAGGAACTTGCAGATCCTTCCGTGCCCGTCCATCCTCCTAATAAGGACTCTAGGACCATGGATAGATACGGTAAGCGGATGTTTTCCTCAGCGACCTTTGCTATCGTTCGCTGAATTACCTATGTCACTTCACCAGACTCCAGAGGGATATCCTTAAGGAGCTGGGTGAAGTAGTTCAGGATCCTACAACTGCAGGGGCTCAAGAAAAATTGCTTCGCAGCTAGGAACCCTCAATTCCATTGCTAACTCCTCCATGCGCCTAATATCTTATGCTCCGCATGGAGCCAGTAGCGCCGCAGGCACAGGTGTGGCTCTTAGGCGCCAAGCCTGGATGCGTCTATGTGATTTTGCGGATCCCTTTAAGGCGTCCTTCACAAATTCTCCCTTTGATGGGTCAGCTTTGTTTGGCCCTCAGGTGAAGGAAACCTTGACCAGGTGCGAACAGGACGGCAAGACTCTTTCTGCTGTTGGAGTCCGTTTTCCACCCCTTCTAGACCTTATCCCAAAGGACAGAAGGGTGGGAAAATGTGGTTCCGTAAATCCCAAGGAGTCACGCCGGATTCACGTGGTCAGTTTACCCCTAGAGGCAGAGGGGTAACAATAACAGACGCCGCTCTAGAGGCAGAGGGGTCCAAAAACCAGGGACACAGATAGACTCTCTCTGACAAGCCCTTTCAGCATCCCTGAGATGTTGCCCGGCTGTCCCTCCTTGGAGGCAGTCGGGAAGATTATCACTGTACCCAGAAGCCTGGCATTCCCTCACTCAAGACAGATGGGTACAGTCGATCATATCCAAGGGTTACATAATTCCTTTCGAGGAAAGTCCCTTCCCTCAAATTCCCTTCCAGATGTACCACCCGGTCTAAGGGAAATTGCAGAGTTAGAAGTCTCAAAACTACTGCAAAAAAGAGCCATTCAGCCAGTTACAATAGACCATTCAGAGCCCGGAATCTACTCAAGGTTCTTTTGGTCCCCAAAAAGACGGGAGACTGGAGACCAATATTGGATCTCAGCAGACTCAACAAGTCTGTCAGGAAGACAAGATTCGAATGGTCACTCTTCAGTCAATTCTGCCCTTCTTACAGAAGGACAACTGGATGTGCTCAATAGATCTTCAGGATGCGTACTATCACATCAAAATTCACAGACGCTCCAGGAGATTTCTCCGCTTCGGCTGGGGTCCAGTCATTTCCAGTTCAGAGCCCTGCCCTTTGGTCTCACTACAGCCCCAGAGTGTTCACCAAATGCATGGCAGTGGTCACGGCTCACCTGAGACGTCAAGGATTCCAGGTGTTTCCGTATCTCGACAACTGGCTCCTGTCAGCCACCACCAGGCATCAGCTTATACAAGCCAGGGATTACACAATAAACCTTTGTTCTCATTTGGGCATCTCAATCAACTTCGAAAAGTCATCCTTATCGCCCTGCCAGTCTATTACCTTCATAGGCGCAAACTTAAACACTGTTCGGATGTCAGCTACCCTTACAGATCAAAGAGTTTCAGACATTCAGAGTCATGTCAGGATCATTCTGGCCAACAAGAAAGTACAGGCCAGAATGGTTCTAAAGGTACTAGGTCTCATGGCTGCGGCCATTACTCTTCTTCCCCTGGCTCGATTCTACATGCGCCTTCTTCAGTGGATGCTGTTCACACAATGGTCATACCAGCAGCTTCCAATGCGTCACCAGATTCTGGTGACACAGACCTGCAAAGAGCATCTTGCTTGGTGGATCACATCTCCTCAGGTTCACCAAGGCAGGTACTTTGTACCCCCATCCCCGATAGCCACTGTCACCACGGATGCCTCCCTGATCGGGTGGGGGTCATTATCAGGGCAGGATGGTTCATGGGACGTGGCAGCCGTTCGAGTACCATCTGCACATAAATGTCCTGGAGATGAGAGCAGTGCTTTTAACGCTGCAAGCCCTCAACGACTTTCTTCCCGTAGGGACAATTGCAGTCCACACAGACAACATGTCTGTAGTTTGGTATATCAACAAACAGGGCGGAACCAAGTCCTACCCTTGTGTCGAGAAGCGCTCAGACTATGGCAATGGGCGATCTCCTCTCATCGGTTTCTGGTAGCAACGCATATCCCTGGGAAAACCAACATTGTAGCGGACAGATTGAGCAGAGCTATTCTCATGCCTCACGAGTGGTCTCTCAAGCAATCTATAGCGGAAGAGATTTTTCTGGAATGGGGTCGTCCATGTTGCGATCTTTTTGCTACTCCCCAAAACAGCAAATGTCCAGACTTCTTCAGCCTCTTCCCTCTATCAGGCCATCCCCCCAGAGACGCTCTGACCCAGGATTGGCCCCAGGGACTTCTTTATGCCTTCCCTCCATTTCCTCTGATCCCTCAGGTTATCCAGAAAGCTACCGTTTTGAGAGCCAAATTGATTCTCATTGCCCCTTACTGGCCTCGACAAGTTTGGTTCCCGTTCCTCCATCATCACCTTTTGGTGCAGCCGTGGCATCTGGACCCAGTGCCAGATCTTCTGATTCACCAATCGGGTCAGCTGCACCGGTCAATCCCTTCTCTCAATCTCACAGCATGGTTGCTCCACTTCCTTCCTTAGCCAGGCTTCCTTTGATCTCTAACCCAGTTAGAGACATCATAGTAGCTTCGCTAAAATCCTCTACCAGGAGGATTTATACAAGCAAATGGAAACGTTTCTCTTATTGGGCTAAGGCCAAGAATATTGATCCTTTTACTGCCCCTGTTCAGGCAGTCCTGGACTTCTTAGCAGAGATTTTTCATGCAGGCTCCTCTTCTTCCACAGTCAGAGTTCAATTGGCTGCTATTTCCAATTTTCATGTCGGGATAGCAGATCATAATATTATGTCCCATAGGCTCTGCAGGGCCTCTTGAAAGGAATTTTCCTACTAAAGCCTCCAATCAGGAATCCTCCTCCTCAGTGGGATCTAAATTTAGTGCTGACATCCTTGATTCTTCCCCTTCGAGCCAGCTGCTTCTTGTTCCCTGAAATATCTTTCTTGGAAAACTTTATTCCTAGTGGCTATTACATCGGCCAGGAGGGTGTGTGAACTTCATGCTCTTCGGTTCGACCCCTATTTGGTTTTCACAAAGACAGAGTATCTTTGAGAACTAACCCAACCTTTTGCCTAAGGTCGCTTCAAAGAACAATTTGAATCAATCCATTGATCTCCTGTATTTTTCCCTAACTATTTAGATAGAGCTGAACAAAAGCTACATTGTCTTGATGTCCACCGTCAACTTAGATATTATTTGGACAGAACAAAAAATTTAGAAAATCTGATCAACTTTTTGTTTCCTATGCGGATAATAAAAAAGGCCTTCCTGTTTCTAAAGTGACTTTGTCTAGATGGCTTTCTTCGGTCATCTCTGAAATTTATCTGCTCAGGGGAAAACAGCTGTGCTCAAAACCTAAAGCACATTCAACTAGGAGCTTAGCTACTTCTACAGCTTTTCAAGCTAGACTTCCTTTAGACACTATTTGTGCAGCGGCCACTTGGGCCACTCCTCACACTTTTGTTTCCCATTACAAATTGGACTTGGCCTCCAGGGACAGAGCCAGTTTTGGCTCTACAGTCCTCAAGAGTTTGTTCCATTGAGCCACCCAGGATAGAGGTGCTAGGACGCGGTCCCATCAAGCAAGAATGAAGGCGAGATTGACAACTTAACATTAAGAAGTTATGTACCTACCATAACGTTCCATGTTAGTTGTCTTCTCTTGCCTTCTTTCTTGCGACCCTCCCTCCTTCCCCCTGGCCTGGACAGACCTTGTTATAAGAAACTGTTATGCTGAAGACCATTCAGACCTGGTCCTTCTTCCATCTGTAAGTTTTCTTTCTTCCTTTGGGAAGTATTTTATGCTTGGTGCTATTGCCCTTTGTCATCAAACGAGATCTAGGTACTTACCGCCTTGCATCATGGGATATGGGGCTGCCTCGAGCTGGTAAAAGTGACTCTCGAGCTTAGCAAGTGCCGAGTCGGAGCCGAGGGATCGGCTCCGAACCCATCAAGCAAGAAAGAAGGCGAGAGAAGACAACTAACATGGAACGTTATGGTAGGTACATAACTTCTTATTATGTACAGATTATATGGAAGCAAAACAGTCATTATGTAAAACTAACTGGAGTTTGTGTTCAGTGGAAAAACTGCAGAAGGAATGTGGAAAGTTTTGAAAGAGAATGTGAGTGCAATGAATCCAAAAAAATATTTAACATTATAATCTAGCAATACAACACCAGGAGGATATATTTCCATAAGAACAAGATACTTGATTAAGGTGAGAGACACAAAAATACAAGAAATGGAAAAGAGGGTGAACTACAACTTTGAAAACTGATATAAACAAGCTGGACAAACAAATTAAGGATAGTGTGAGACAAGAGCAAGAAAAATTTGAAGAAAATTATAAAGACATTGAGCATAATAGGAAACCATTTTACAGATGCATAAGATGTGGAAGGATTAAAGACGTACAAATTGATAAACTCTATGTAGATTCTAAAATTTATTCTCAGACACAACAGATTATATTTACAAAATCTCATGTGAAACAGTTTGGCTCCACAAAGGGGGTGATGATTTGTTCTAGTGACATCCAGGTAACCTCCGATACTGGAATCAAATTAGCTTGTTGCACCACGACACAAGCTAGGAATCAAGATGCCTCTGAACCAAAGCTTTTATTGGTACACCAGATAAATTCTCTTAGTGCCTCAGCTAAACAATAGCCTTTACAGAGTTAATACATCTCCAGAATAAACCCCTCTTATACAAACTTTGCTACAGTCATGTGATCGATTATTCTGTTAAGAAACTACAAATCTTAAAACTTTTTCCCTGTTTGTGGTTTTCATATTAGATTATATTGCAAAAGATCTGTTCAAACTGGATTCAAACAAAGCACAGGGCGGAGATGGAATTAGTAACAATGACCTGAGAACACTTCAGCAAGAAATTGTGGTATCATTATAGCTTAATTTACTAGGCCGTATAAATATGGGAAGATTACTTAAGATTAGAGATGCGCTTATTAAACCTGCCTTTAAGGGAAAGGGGAATAGGGCAAACCCAGAGCCATACAGACATTCAAGTCCACTTTCTTTTTGTGGAAAAATAATGGAGAAGGTAATATTGGATAAGTTATATAATGGAGAAGGTAATATTGGATAAGTTATTGTCAGAATTAAAAAAGGTTTGGACTTGAAACCATATGCCGGCATGGACAGGTTGAAAACAAGTTTTTTACCACCTGTAACATGATGTTCTATAATAATATAGTAGCTATGAATGAAAATTGTACTGTGATGTAATTTATATAGATTTAACTTTAGCATTTGACAGGGTCATACACATAACCATGATCAATAAATTTGAACAACTAGGTTTTCATTTATTCTTGATGAGATGGATAGCTGCATGATGTACAAATAGGGCATGGCTAGTATTATACAGCAATTGGACAGGTGACATTCTTTGTTACAGTCAGGGTGTCCCACAAGGCTCTGTCCTAGGCCCTTACTTGTGTATATTGTAAATATCAGACCTATATTTTTTTTATCTGAGGTATTCTACAGTTTGTATGCAGGTGACCTAAAATAGGGTAAACTGATTACATGTGTTACAGATGGGGCAGGTCTGCAAAAGAACTTGACTAAATTGATCATTTGGCACAGGAGAATAATATGCTGATAAACACATCAAAAACTAGTGTCTGTGTCACAGCATCGAAGGATCACTTCTGCGAACCTCTGTTTGTCGAACCGAAAACAGTGAATGTAAATTTAAGCGAATGTTTACATCCGTGAATTTTTACACAGGGAATAGAAGTAGTTGGCCAACATTCAACCTTCATACATACTGCAGTATGTCAAACCCACCCAGATGGGGGGGCTGCACTCCCCCACCTGCAATAAATATATATATCAACTCCAAGATCGCACTACAGTGGGGATGTTGATCAACTACTTCCATTTCCTGTGTAAAAATTCGCTGATGTGAACGTTCACGGTTTTTGGATGGACGAACGGGCGTTTGCTGAAGTGATCCTTCAGTGATGTGACATAGACCCCAAAAGCTATGCATATGAGATTTGTGAGGTGTAAATTAAAAGGTGAATATTTAATACAGCACACAGCGATTTGAAACTGTAGATTCATTTTAGGTTCTGGGTATATGGGTAGATCCAGCTTTGAGTTTTTCTAATCATGTTAACCAATTGGTCAATGATGGTTCTAGAACTGTACGTTGTATAAAACGATTTTTAAAGTCTGTGAAATCAGAAATGATAAAGTCATTGTTTGCTAATTACATTAGATCCAAACTCGAGTATGGAGTAATATGGAAACCTTCTAAGAAAACAAGCATGAGTAAACTGGAAAGAGTACAATGGAAATATACCAGGGGCATCCATGGATGTGAAAATTTAAGTTATGAAAGACTAAAATATCTGAACTTGTACAGTGCCTCTTACAGGAGATCTTATTCAGGTATGTAGGGCACCTAGTGAGAACTATCTCTGGGAATGTTTGGGGTTATCAAAAAGTAGTAGAGAAATAACCTATTTAGAAAATTCTGTAGGAATGAGGTGTGCGCTAATTGGCTCTTTGAGAGAGCAGCTGATGCATGGAACAGACTACCAAATTACATTAAAACAAGTAGTAGTTTAGATATTTTTAAGAACACCCTGAACATTTATTATTGGAACAACTGTTCTGGTATATTGGCAGGCTAGAAGGGTATTAATGCACATACTTGAAATATTTGCATGTATGTATCCCTGCAATATCATACACTATATGTATTTTTTGACTTAGCCAACCATTTACTACAATTTTCACTTTATTTTTCTTATGCTGAAACAAATCTTACTTGTATTATATTCTTTCATTATGTTCCATAACATTTCATGTTGTAGCTTGTCAAATGCCTTACTGGTCAGCTGCCATGATTTCAACTTCTGTTTTCCTATTCATTATATTATCAACAATTGCTCTTATCATTAATAAGTCTTTGCTTCCTTTTCCCTTTCCCTCCACTATTAATAACTCTTGGCTTCCTTTTCCTCAAATATGGTTTCCCCTGATATTTTATGTAATTTAGTTTCCAATCTGTTTTCTGTTTTCTATTATCTTCATGAAAAACCTATAATCTGAGTTATTTAAAGCTTTGTCTTCTGTCCCCTCACTCCCTTTTTCCATATAAATTTTATAGCTCCAACACATATTTCTTCTTGTCCAAAACCTTCCTCTAACCATTCATTTAATACTCCATGAAGTATTATTTCTGCCAGTCTAACAGTTCTTTATACATAAAATATTCTATCCCATCTAGTCCCTTTGTTTTTTCTATATTTACTATTTTTAGCACATTATTTGCATTTTTAATGTTTATCTTCATTATCCTGCTTTATTTTTTAACTTTCCACTTTTTTCTTTGTTTTTTTAAATGTCTTTTGTATGTATTGTTTTATTGTATTAATTTTCTTGTTGACTTTTAACACATTCTCCTCTCTTGTTTCATAATTCTCTTATTATTTTCTTTTCTTTTATTATTCTGTTTAAATAAGGTGCCAAATCTTTCCTTTTCTCTTGTAAAATATACTTTTGTTTAAACTGCATCCTTTTAATCTTTTCTTGATTCATCTCCTACATTTCCTTCTCCCTCTGGAAAAATTTGTATTTCTAGCTAAATCTTTAAAAGCATAATTGCTTACCTCTTAGCATTTGTTCTTGTACTTTTTTTTTTCTTTTTAAAAATTGTCATTCAAAAAAAAAGCTTACTATTTTGTTTAAAACTTAGCCACCAAGGCATATAGTTCTTATAAAAATCTCTTATACCTATGTGATCTTTGTATAATTGCTAACCCTTTCTGTAAGTTCCTTATCTAAATCTTTTTAATTTTATTCTTTTCATGCTTTTGCCTATTTTTATATAGCCACTTTTTCCTGAATCCCTAGTCAGATTGCCATATGATCTGAAAATCCTGCAACTCTTATACCCTATTGTATAGTTTTCAAACTTTCTGAAATAATAAGGTAGTCTATTTGTATTCTTAAATTATTCCTTATGTAAGTCCAGTGTTTGTTTATTGTTCCATACACAAGTTCCTACTTTTAATTATTTCTGGCATCCCTTTAACATCACCACCTTTTGTTTTTCTTTTTCTCATGTTACAGTTAAAATCCTCCAATAATTTTGGATCCATATTCACACTTTATAATCTAGTGTTTTTTTAAACATCCCCTCTCTTTCTTTGCATATACATAAACTGCTATGATTCTGTAAACTTGCGTTTTCCATCTCATGTCTACAACCATTACTCTAACCAATGTGCCAAGGAAAAATCTAAAATTCCTATTGAACGTTTATATAATATTCTGATACATGAGCATGTTTCTCTTCCTATATTCCAAATAATGTTGCCATCCCATAACTTTTCTGCTTGTAATCACGGGTTTTCTGTTAAAATTATTGTATCGTCAAGTATAATATACATGTCAAGTGTAATGCACCATTCTAATACTCCTAATCCTTTTTTATAGTATTCACATTTGTTGCTAAAATTCTCAGCTTTTCTTTTACAGATTTATTTCCCCTTTCTTTACCTTTTTTTCATACCTAATCCTTTAAATTTCCTCTTCCTATCTTTTACCCTTTTCCTAGTCTAATTTTTCTTTCGCTTAACTGCTCTCCAACTATTTTCTTATTCATCACTTGTTTCTATCATTACTTCCTGCCCTTTCTTTTCTATCTTTATGTTTTACTTTTCCATTTTCTGCTAACTCATTATCTGTTTTATGCTCTTGTTCTTTTCTTTGACATCTTTGTGTTTCTTCCACTTTCTCTAGCTTATTCAGTCTCATTCTTTCTGCCTACTTTATCTTTATATTCTGTATTTTCCTTACAATCCATCTATAAGTGACCTGTTTTTTTTCACATTTAAAACATTTCAGTTCACATTGTTGCATCATGCCCCACTTTGCCACAAATGTAACATTTCCTTTTATCATAAATAATTGCATTTTTCACACACTGTTTTGTTGCCCCCAATATTTCATAGTACCTTTTACATTTATAATACTTGGAATATGTACTTAATCTTTCATTTTCTATTTTTAATACAACATAACGCTCCCATCCTCCAGTCCATAAACCTCTATTATCATAAATGTTTGTAATGTCCATAACATCTGTAGATGCAGTCTTTAGTCTTTAATGATTCCTTTTCATCTTCAGTTTAAAACTGAATGTAGATTTGCCTTTTTGACTCTGTTTAAATGTTTGCAAAACATACAATTTCCATGGATTACAGTTTTTCTTTAATTCATATTCTAAAAAGTTTGCCATATACTCTACTGATGTATTGTGTAATGTCACAAAAAGTATCTTTATTAATATGAATGAATGCTATTAACCTCTTTTGGTGAAATATTCAACAGTGCTATTATGTTATTCCAAATGTCATACCTGTCCAGCTGTTTTTTTTTTTAACAATTTATTTTTATTAAACGCTTCTTTCTCATTGCTTCCATCTTCTTTCTCCCTGTTTTATCATTTCAGCATACATCTTCTTTTCTCTGTTATCACTTTCTCCACTTTTTCTTGAATTCTCTCCATAATATCTCCCATGAAATCACCTTTTCACTTTTTGGCTTCTTTTGGTTAATTAAGCCCTGTAAGTATATATCCTGCAACCCTCCCGATTAGAAGGTTATAATAATACATCCTTTCTGTGGCTTACTCTTCACCACAAACAACAGCTCATGGAGCAGAACTTCTGAATCCTGCCGAGGTATGACCACCTTTGCAGTACTCTGCACATTCACCTTTCCTTTCTCACTGCATACAGGCACAGGCTTGCATGTGTCCGCATCCTGCACTTCTTCCTTTTGTGAAGGCTTCACTGCCTTCACACCCAAAAAGTCCTCTGATCTCTTTCTCTGTAAACTCCTCTTCAAACTTTGCTTTATGACATAATAACTTTTCTGATGTGATCGCGTCCAGTATACTCCTTCCTGCTTCTCTGAGCCACCACTGAGCCAGAACCAGAAGCAGGAAGTGCCACCGAACCATCATCCCAACTGAAAAAGAGTAGTGGAAGTTCCCTGATGCCCTGGCCAAATTTCCCCTAGTAATATAAATAAAAATAAAAATGAAAAAAAAAACAGAAGTGATTCATCCCATTTTTTGTAGTTTTAAACTTTTCATTACAGCCTACAGTTTTGTATCCTTAGACCAGAGTTGTCAAACTCATTTACCCCAGCAGGTCACATTTCATCAGAGTATACAGTACATGCGCCAGGTAATTATTAGCAGATCAAGACCACTTATTAGGGAAGTGATATAATAATAATAATAATAATAATAATAATAATAATGAGAGGTGGATTTAGTCTACACTTATGTTCACGTTTAACCTAAAAACAAACAAGCAAAGAAAATCAAGCCATTTAACTTAAATCCTGGTACTACTGGTTCCAGAAACTTGGCACCTCTTGGTCTGCACAAATGCATCAATGTTTGGCACTAAGGATTGGCTACCTTCATTGTTGAGTTGAGATGCTCATCAGTAAGTTGAGACCTGAGTCGAGGCTTGTTCAAGTTCATCACATTAAAGAGTTGTTCACAGACATAGGTACTGCCGAACAGTGATATAATCTTTGAGGCCAAACATTTAAATTGGGGATATGTTGGCCCAACATATTGATAAAATGTGCCAGTATCAAAAACTTTTCCTTCAACTCAGAATTATAGTAGAGCTCAGTTAGTTCTAATTGAAACTGTTCTGGTACCTCATCACCACTAACAGAGAAAGGGTTGCAGAAAATACAAAAATCATACTCGAGGATTTTAAAATCTGCAAATCTTTCTTTAAACTCACTAACTCGGAAATCTTGTTGCAGAACTTTTCGCTGTTGATATCACCATGAAGCTCAGGTGCGTCTTGCAGGAACTTCAAAGTTGGAAAGTGTGCAGTATTACTTGCTGCTAGTTAGCATTCAAAAAATTAAGCTTCAATTCAATTGCACAAATGTAGTCATGTAAATCTATCACCAGTTTATTGCAACGTTGCAGCCTTGTATTCGGGTAATGCAAGTGTTCTGTCATATCTACCATAAAAGCTAGATCTTGAACCCATTCATTGTCTTTCAGTTCTGCGCATCCCTTCCTTTCTTATGCATAAACCTCTGTATTTCACTTCTTATTTCGTAAAAGCACTTCAGCGTGATTCCTTGGCTTAACCAACAAACATGAATATGATATGACAAACATGAGTATGGTATGGCAAACTGTGAGTGTGAAATTCCTCCAGTAAGCTGTTGAACTGTCCGTGGTTCAGACCTTGCACGCGTATGAACTTCACTGTTCATAATAGCATCTGTGACATGATCCATCTTTAATGTTTTACTGCAAAGCACTTCTCTGTGAATTATGCAATGAACACTGTGAATTTGATGGTCTGAGTTCAGCTTTTCTACCAACCATTTGAGGTGCACCATCTGTTGCTAGACTCACAGTTTTCATCCAGTCTACACCGATTTTATCTAGTGCACCTATCAAACTTACAAATATATCATCCTCCATTGTTGTTCCCTTCAATGATGCCAAATTCGTCAGTTACCTGCATATTTTGATCTACATTACATGCATAAACTGCAAGTTGTACTGTGTCACTTATTTCTGTACTTTCATTAATTACTACAGAAAATGCTACAAATTTAGCAACTTTTTCTTTGAGTTGACTGTTAAGATTTTCTGATAAGTCATTAATTCTGTTTGCAACTGTACTTGTTGAAGGGCTTATGTTTGCAAATGCTTGACTTTTTCAGGGCAAATATCTTCTGTGGCCATCAACATACAAAAAAGTTCTCCTCTGAAAAAGGCTTCCATAACACAGCTATTTCTTGTGCAGTCCTATAACTTGCCCTAACTACAGCATCACTGGCTTGATGAACACATTTAAATACTAGCTGCTGCTTTTTGAGTGACTGTTCTAACTCCCTAACTTTTCTTCATGCAGCTTTTCACTAAATTTGTCATACTTCAAAGCCTCGGTAAGAAGCTGAGATCCCTCGTAAAATCCTGCAAAGCTAGTTACAAAAACAAAATCGCCACTGATTCTAAAGACAACCACAAAGCATTCTATATCTATGTCAATAATTTCAATGGCAACACTCACATCTACTCTGAGTTACAGTACAATGGCAGTAAATATACAGAACCAATTGATATTGCCAACATCTTGGCAGATGGGTTCAGTGCTAACTTTACCCCCCTCTCACCCCCTAAAGGGCCCATATCTATGCAGGAAGAATGTGAAGTTCCTGTAATCACAGCTGCACACGTAAAAAAAAACACACCCTCCAAAGCCAAGAACACAGCATCCATGGGACCTGACAACATCCCAGGCTGCATTCTTCACGAAATACAGAACGAACTGGCACCCCACCTAAGTACCATGTTCAATCATCGCCTCACCTCAGGCTTTGTGCCCACTGAATTGCACACAGTGACTGTTATCCCATTCCACAAAGGGGGAGCCACCACGGACCCCAGGAACTTCCACCCCATTAGCCTGACGAGCCTGGTCTGCAAGGCCATGGAACATATCATCATGGAATTTATAAACAAAGACATTGGTAATCTCCAAACTCTGGGCTACACCCAGTTTGGGTTTGTAAAAGGCAGAACATGTCTCCTAAACCTGATGGACTTCTTTGAAGCAGTCACCAAAGCTGTAGACATGGGTAAGGTGGTTCACACAGCCTATCTATATCTTGCCAAGGTTTTCAACACCATCCTCCACTCTGGAATTATAGATAAACTCACTGAACTAGGTATAAATCCCTATGTCACAAGATGAGTTGCCAGTTGGCTCACTGACAGAACCCACATTGTGAAAGTAGCAGACTCTAAATCCAACCTCAGACCAGTGACAAGTAGAGTACCACAGGGTTCAGTCCTGGGTCCTCTCCTGTCTATCTACTTCACTGAAGTACAGGCTAACACAGAAGGTCTTTGCAAACTAGGGGCCATAATCAAAATTCCTAACTATGTGCACATCCTACAAAAGGGCCTCACTGAGACAGATGCCTGGTCTCAAAGCCATGGCCTCAAGCTCAATGTCAAAAAGTGCATTGTCATCCCCTTTGGTAAAAACTTTGTACCTATGAACTGCCACATAGGCGGTAGCCTACTTAACACTGAAAGTATGATAAGACCTTGGGACACAGGTGGACAGTAGTCTCTCCTTTGATAATCACATCGCCACAATAGTCAGGAAATCCTTCTACATGGCACACACCATCACAGAACGTTTCTCATCCAGGAAAAAAAGAGGTTATTGTTCCCCTCTACTCGTCACTCATTAGACCCATTACAACGCCCCTTTTGGTATCTACCTGACAAGACATCTACAACAATTTGAAAAGCCACAGAAATACTTCACAAAGAGGATTACCAGCCTCAAACAAATGCCCTACGCAGACCGTCTCAAAAAACTCCAGCTTTACTCCGTTGCATATCACCTACTCAGAGGCGATCTCTGCCTAACATACAAAGCTTCGTCAAACCCAGAGCTGTTGGACATGCTCCACTTAAAGAAATCCCAATCCCTCCGAGCTACATGCTGTAGGGACCTAACCCTTGTCACCACAATAAACAGAATATGCTGGAGGGATAGATTCCTGTCTCAGAGACTTCCCATACTCTGGAACAGACTACCTATCTATATCAAACAAAGTTCCTCATTAGCACTCTTCAAGAAAAATCTTGATGACTGGATGGGAAATAGGAAATTCACCCTGGGGATCACTTTTGTGGCTCTGCTCGACAGGGGCACAGGAAAATATTTTTTTTTGGGTGGTGAAAGCAAGGGTACCTTTTTGGCTAGGCTTATATAGGCCCTAGGGCCAATAGCCTAGTATGACATATGAACCTATGTAATGCTTGCAAATGTTATATTCCTTCACCACAGCTATATTTTGCTTACAAATCAAACAAGTTGGTTTTCCATTCACCTCCTACACCACAATGTTCTTCATTAGCTGTTCTTTTCTTCAAAATCATGATGATGAAGGTATTCAAAGTAAGTTTATGTATATTGGATGTCCATAACGCTCCATCCGACTCAAGGGACAAAGCAACACTAGTGCTCAAAGGCCGGATAAAGTGAGAGCCTGCTGCATCATCGCATTCACGTTTAATACCTGTACAGTACGGAGCTGATGCAATGAAATGGACATTGTTTAAAACAAGATTAATATGTTTTATGTAAAGAGGCAGAGGGACATTTGATTCATTACAAACATAGTAAAACAAAAGTATAAGGGATAATCTTAAAAGACAAAAGTTCGGATTAATTAATTATATATAAAACATAAGGTAGGCATACTAAAACTGGAGCAGCAAATGTGCCACGGGCCGCATATTGCAGTGTGGCAGGCTGCGTGTTTGACACCACTGCCTTAGACTTTATTTCACTAAGGCCATTACATTTCCTGAAGTCCTGTACTAACAGTTAAGATGAAAATATTTTCTACAAAGTTAGTTGCTGGAGAAACCTGTGCATGCAGGATAGGGATAAGTTGTATTGTGACATTATGTAAACTCACTTTGGGCCAGTGAAGTGCTACTTTTAGTCATGTATCAGAACAAAAATTAAGGAAATTAAGCATAGTATGAACAACATTGAGCAGCTGACATTGACTTTACTAACTCTTTGAAGTGACTCCGATCGGATGAATGAACAGCTTTACCAGACTGAGTTGACTACTTAGCACACCAAGTAAGAATGTGAGGGAAGGGCTTGGCCTCTGCTCCCCTCCCCCAGTGGAGTTAACCTTGTGCTAGGGCTATATTTTCTCCCTGTATTACATAGATATTGTTTAGTGCCCAGAAACCCTATGGTTTCTTTTAGTTTTTTCATCCTTTTCTGTTTGTTTCATTGCCAAGGATATTGAAGGCCCCACCATTTTTCTGTATATAAATTTTATGTTTCTAAAATTAATTCATCTCACACTGGGTGATGTAGGTTAGACCATTCATCTATTTTTCAAAAAACTAATGAAATGTTATAAAGAGAAAAGGGGAAAAATCTTATCCTAGTAGTTGCATAGCTCTTTGTGAAGAACAAGAAAAAAAAACTGTACTGCCACTCTACATCACTCTGTAAATACTCTACTTTTTTTTGCCATAAGGCTTGTATTTGGGCCTAGTGTTTGTGGAGGCTGTGTGTCTGAGCACATATTCAGAGACATTGGTTTGGCCAAAGCCATCAGGCATTTCTGTGAGAGAGAATTGTTTGAGGTCATTGGCTGACTGAGATCACCTGGACTACAGCTTAGACTAAGCACCTCATTGGTTCTTTTGAGATTTCTTTCTTAAAAGCTGTCTCAGGTTTCAACTTTCTGTTACCTAAGAAGTTCAGTTGTGAATGCTCTGCCATTTCACAGTGAACTGATCGAAGGAAGGACACTGAGAAAACTCGGAGCTATAATATATAACATTAAGTATCCTGTTTTTGTTTATTTTGTTCTTTATTTCTTTGTTATTTATAGCACTTTGTGTACTGTGTATTTTTCTAGCTAGTTTCACTGTGTGTGAAGTATTAACTGGAAATTGTCCACCTTTTATTAAGCATCTGTTGGGTTGTTTGTTTCTGATAACTGGTTACAGTAAACTCTTTTTTTCTAGAGGCTCCTTTAGTTGTTTAAAACTTTCATTTAAAGGCTCACTGCTGCTTTTCAGCTGTGAAACATTTCTGCAGTTTGTTTCCCACCCTCCCTCTCTGTTGGTATAGTATTTTTATAGTTGGTGGCTTTGCAGTTGCCCGCCCCTAGTGTAAATTTGATCCTCCAGTCTAGTGTCATTACCTCGTTCTACCCAGTACAGGGAGAACATTTGAGAAGGCCAATCAGCTTAGTTTCGGCTACTCCTTTCTCTCTTTCCTTTCTCTCTCTCTTTCCACTAAAACAAAAAAAATAAAAAAAAATAAATAAAATTAATTATCTGCTTTTACTGTATTTGTGTTTTTTCCTAATTTATTTTGCTTTTGCGTCATCTTAAAAGTACTCAATTGTATTTATTACTGCTTGGTGTAACTTATTCTAAGCCTTTTAGTTTAAGCACTTGGGCTTTAGACCAGTTGTTTTACATTAGGAAGGTCTGTGGGCTGCACTGTGGTGGCAGGACAGGTAGCTTACATCCTTCTAAGTTGGGAACTGCTGATTGAGGGCTCAGTGTCTGTTATTCTAAAAGTGTATTAGTTCTGGTTTAAGCACCAGGGCTTCAGGCCAGTTATTTTACATTAAGAAGGTTCATGGTCTGCACTCTTGTGGGAGAAGAGGCTGGACTCTGCCCTTCTGAGCTGGGAATTTCTGGTTAAAGGCTTATAGTGCCTGCATATTTGAACTATTTCTTACTGTAATTGGTACACCTTGTTTGCTGTAGCATAGACTAGATCCAGGCCTGCTGAATCTAGTTTTGTTTGTATGCTTGTTATTTCCCTGAAAAGCTAATTCCACCTAAAACGCGGCTTTTCAGCACTTCTGTGGATCCCTAGTGATATCTGCATTGCTTACTGTACTTATTTTCTTGTTTCACTTGAAAAAAAGTTACTGTTTGTCATGTTTGCATTTAAGTTACCTGGCACTTACTAACTAAAGCAATTATATAAGTCAGCACTAAAAAATTAAAAGCACTACACCCTCACAAACTCCCCCTGGAGTACCTTGCTCCCCATTGGCCATTTTTTTCAATTATAAAGAAATTCCCAATACTATTCTAGCATGTCCAAAGGTCAGTTGTCAATCTCCTCTCCAGTCCAGCTGGTGAATCTGGGAATCTTGAGGCAATGTTACAACTGCCTCATGTGCACAGACAACCCTCTCCTCCTCCCAACACGTGAGAGATGCAACCATATAGCCAAACTGGAGGCTAAGCTCTCTCAACTCCAGTAGTGGCGTAACCAGTCAGGAGGAGAAGGAAACCACACTCACTACAATTCCAGTCTTACATAGACCTACCACGACAGCAAACCAAACACACAAAAACATACTTGGAGGCTTTAAATAAAAATCTGTCTAAGCAGCAGAGACCTCCAAAGCAGACACCCAAGCAACCGCTACCCCAAAACAAAACACGTGCAACACATAGCTCACAAAACCAGTGTGCCGAACAGTCACAGCCCTTAAGGCTAAACAACACACCTGATACACTTGTAATAGGTGACTCTATAATCAGGCACACTGACGTCCCACTCACCAGGCTGAACAAGGAGAAGGTCATGGTGAGCTGCCTGTCGGGCGCTAGGATCCGCCACATAACACAAGCACTCGGGTCACTCCAAGGCAAGTACAAATATGACTCAGTCATTGTCCATGCTGGTGTGAATGACCGGAGACGTACCTCCCTGGACTACATGAAAAGAGACATAGAGGAGCTCTCTGAGCATGTAGCCCAGGTCTTTATGACCCTGACCTTGAGTAGCATTTTACCCTCACCAAGGATGATGCCACAGTATGAAGACAAGATTATCAATTTCAGCAATTGGCTTAAGTATTGGTGTCATTCAAAGGGGATCCAGTGCCGGTCAGCCTGGGATGACATGCTCGACAAGCCACGATGCTTCGCTAGGGACGGCTTGCACCTGTCACCCCTGGGCTTTCGGATATTGGCAAAGGCTCTTGCTACCCCCATAGTGCCTTTTTTAGGCAAGGCTCAAAAGACAAACCCACCTCCATAGGTATCACAAGGGATAAGAAACTAAGAGTAATGCTACTCAACGCCAGAAGTCTAAACCTCAAGATGCACGTACTTGAAACTCTCCTTAGCATGGAGAACATCGATATCTGTGCAGTAACAGAAACCTGGTTCAAGGCTCTCGAGAGCACCCCAGCACTACCAGGTTATACCTCATACCATGCTTTTCGGCCCCAAAACTTGGACCGAACCAGAAAAGGAGGGGGGAGTATCAATATTCGTCAAAGATACCCACACCTCCAGGCTGGTGGCACAGCACGAAGCATCAGAGACTATCCATGTGCAACTAACAGTGGGTAAAACTGCCTTCCAGTTTATAGCCTGCTACAGACCACCCTCCCAAACCCAGGAACCCCACTCAGCCTTCCTGAGAACACTGGAAAATATGAAGGTCTCTCCAAACACCATTATATTGGGTGACTTCAACTACCCAACCATAGACTGGGAGCATTACTCTAGCTCCAACACTCTAGCCCAAAGGTTCCTAGAATTTATAAACTCAAATGCTATGGAACAACTTGTTACCACTCCCACAAGAGGGAAAACATACTGGACCTGATCATCACCAACATGGGGACTCTATGCTCCAGACCAGAAGTGTATCCCTCACTGGTAAGATCAGACCATAAACTAATCTCGCTGGATATTCACATCCCGACCCCACCCCATGCCCAGAAAACCACAGTGAAAAACTTCTCTAAAGCAAATTTCACACTCCTCAAAACCAAGGTGGAATCCTTCAAAGCCCCGGCCTGTGGATATCTGCCCAGACCGCAAAATCCTTTATAAACACATTCTATGAACACCTTCAGGAATGCATAGATCATGCAATCCCAAATAAAACCAAGACCCAATCCTCCAAAGGCAGATGTCCTGTCTGGTGGACCCCAGCCATAAACAAACTATACAATAGAAGGAGGAAGCTACTACATGATAGAGCAAAATCCCAAAAGGGAAGGCATCTCTGATCAGTATTAGCAAAAAACTACGGGCACTCATAAAATCGTCTAAGGCCAGCTTCGAGAGAAAAATTGCACAGGACACTAAGGATAATCACAAGGCGTTCTTTAGTTATGTTAGGAACCTGGGTGGGAATTCCCAGATATGTTCAGAATTAGTCCAAAATGACAAAAAATACACCAAACCCACAGACATTGCCAACATCCTAGCTGACAGGTTCAGCGCAAACCCCCCCCCCCACCAAAAGGGCTAATATCTATCCCAGCAGAGTGCTGCCCCCCTGACATCTCAGATGCTCAGGTAAGAGCTGCCCTCTCCAAAGCAAGAAACACAGCATCAGTGGGACCAGACGGTGTCCTGGGCTGCGTCCTACATGAACTCCATGAAGAGCTAAACCCAAACCTAAAACTACTGTTCAATCTCAGCCTTACTACAGGATATGTACCCAAAGAGTGGCGTACAGCAACAGTGGTCCCTCTCCACAAAGGTGGTGCCCCAACGGATCCTGGAAACTATCGCCCCATAAGTCTCATTAGCTTGGTCTGCAAAGCTATGGAAAGGATCATCATGGACCTTATAAATAAAGATATTGGGGACCTGCAGACGCTGGATCCTACCAAGTTCGGGTTTGTTAAGGGCAGATCCTGCCTCTTGAACCTGGTCGATTTCTTTGAAACGGTCACCAAGGCCATTGACAAGGGGAAGGTGGTCCACACAGCCTACCTGGACCTCGCAAAAGCCTTTGATACAATATCCCACTCGGGTATTATAGATAAGCTCACCAGCTTAAATATAAACCCCTATGTCACTAGATGGGTTGCAAACTGGCTCAAGGACAGAACCCACATGGTTAGAATAGCTGGAGCCATGTCAGACTCCAAACCAGTTACAAGTGGCATCCCACAAGGCTCAGTCCTGGGACCTCTCTTGTTCGGTATATATTTCTCGGAGGTACAGGCCAACATGGAAGGACTGTGGCTGACCAAGTTCGCAGATGACTGCAAACTGGGCGCCATAATAGACTCTCCAGCCGACACAAGCATCCTCCAAAAGGGCCTCATAGAAACAGACAACTGGTGCCAGAGCCATGGCCTCAAGCTAAACGCCAAAAGTGTATAGTCATCCCCTTTGGCAAAAACAAAGTGCCCACATATTACCACATAGGTGGTAATCCATTAAGTACAGAAGAAGTAATTAGGGACCTGGGGACCCAAGTTGATAGCAATCTCTCATTTGACAACCACGTGGCCAAAGTGGTTAGAAAAACATTTTATATAGCCCATCTAATCATGAAGGGATTCACATCTAGATCAGGGAGGTCATCGTGCCTCTTTACTCATCCCTCATCAGGCCCATAATTGAGTACAATGCCCTTTTGGGATGTACCTTACCAGACACCTGCAGCAACTGGAAAGACCCCAAAAGTACCTCACCAAGAGGATCAAGGGGCTCAAACAGATGCCGTATGCTGCCCGGTTAAAGAAACTCCAGCTCTATTCAGTGGCATACCGCCTGCTCAGAGGCGATCTGTGCCTGACGTATAAAGCCATGTCCAACCCGGAATTAATGGACATGCTGCACCTCAGAAAATCCAAATCCCATCGAGCTACGCACTCGAGGGACTTGAACCCTCAGCACTGAAATAAATAGGACATGCTGGAGGGACAGATTCATAACCCAGAGGCTCCCTTTACTCTGGAATAAAATCCCAGTCCAGGTTAGGCAGAGTCCCTCATTGACTCTCTTCAAGAGGAATCTTGATGAGTGGATGGGAGATCGTAGGTTTACCCTGGGTATCACTTCTGTGTCACTGTTAGACAGAGGCACAGTATACTAACCTTGAAAAAGGGCATAGCAAAATTAATTTAATATGGGTGGCGAAAGCGATACACACTCTGGCTAGGCTTATAAATGCCCTAGGGCAGATAGCCTAGTATGAACCTATGAACCTATAAAACACTGTTTTTCTCCATGTCACTATAGAAGTAAGCACAGTTTCAAAAACTGCAGGTGGTTGTCTTTTGTCTTACTATCTCTTTCACATGACAACTGTCAGTCATCAGTGAATGAGCAGTGTTGACATCTTTCACACCTAACAGGACTGGGGGGAGGTGTGGTATTTTCTTTTTAAAGTCTGCCCTTATCCTGTACCTTTTTAAGGTCTACCCAGTCCTGCCTTTTCTCTTGTTTTATATTGAAGAAAATATAAGTGGATTGTGAATAGCATTTTCCAACTGAAAATAAGCGCATATCACTGTAGTTCAGTTAAAAGGAAACCCTGATAGTTTTCACTTATTTACTATAATTTGTGTCTTACTTACTATTTGGTAACTGGGTGGGTGGACTGGTCTGAAGACCCCTTTCAGCCATGACTACTTTGATACATCTTCGAAAAAGCCATAGATACACAGCAGTATTAGTGTAATCAAATTTAGGAAAAAAAACTCTGTATGATGTCTAGCCTGTACCATATTTGAAAGGAAGAGAGAATGAAAAGCAACATCATGTCAGTATGGTGATCCCATTGTTGACATTTTTAGGGTATAAAAAATTAGACGTACAAGAAACGAGAGCAAATGTGATGTGGAAATGTCAGCTCCAGAGGTGTAGAGAGATGAACCCTGACTGCAATCCAAGCAATACGAGTTGGATGAGAGGCTCATATCAATAAGCTTACATGAAATTACCATGCAGTTTTACAAGCCTTGCCAGAATTTCCTGATCAAGCTGGTAGGGAAGGATTGGTGTAGCCATCCTAGGGAGAGTAAAGCAGAGCTGGCTGTGCACTGCCCCAGTTCTCAGAGAAGGGATGGTGTTGCAGATATGCAGCCTGGGGGGAGGGCATTACCTCACCAAGCCACCCTTTGCAGTGGCCTTCAATACAGTTGCACTTGTGAAAGTATGTATCTGAATGGGGAAGGCAGTGGGGGTTTCTACATGGATGCAGATAACACATACCCCCTCACCCAGGGATACCAGTGGGGCATAAAACATCCTCATGGCTATCTGAAAGAGGGTTCCCTTTGTGGGCAGCTTTTACTCTGGTCCTGGGTGAAGTTATTATTTAAGGGAATGTCTGTCCATGTTCAGTTTGGAGGAGACATGATTATGGGCAGGCACTGGGAGGAAAAAAAAAATCACATAAAGTGTTTATTGATCAGTATTGTGTAGAATATCAATTTACAATGACTGTATGTATTTTTAACTTCTAGTGTGGAGTTTTTCTTTCAAGTGCTACAATTTTGGACATCGTAATTTACCTCCTGTGTATTGAAGAAAATATAAATGGGCCATGAACGGCTTTACAGCAGGTTACAGTAAGCGAAGATCATAGCAATGCATTTGAAAATAAACACTGGCACTGCTTTTAAGGACTAAGAAACCAGTCACTATAAAGACATTTAAAATGGGGGAAGAAGTTGAGTAATTCTGATGTACTAGTATTGGAGAGAATATTAAGCCATAATGGAAAATATATTTTTTCTGTTTCAAAGTGGAGCTTTCCTTTAACACAGTATTTGCTGCTGAATACAAAGTCTCATGTTGTTGTTGTTGGTCTTTCAGCTTTTTCCCGGTAAGTGGTCGCCACAGCGGAACTCCGGTCCGCTAATGATTGGCAGTAGATGTTTATGAAACGCCGAGGTGCCAGCTCGACGCCTAACCTTCAACGAAGGCAAGCCCATTTACGCACGCATGTCTTTCGAATGCTACCCAACCATGGGGAGGACATGCAGACTCCACACAAAAGGCACTTCCAAGCTGAGAATTGAACGGGAGAACCTCTTGCTGTGAGGTAATAACGCTACCGCTGTAAAGAGCTTTTATATAGCAGCCACCTGACAAAAGATGGACTAGCTGCATTGTTCACTTTGAAACTACTAGAGGGGGCTGTAGGTTTGAGAGTGTGTCTTCAGATCCTTAATACAGATGTAGGTTTCTTCTTATTTCCTTTGTTTAGGCTTTGAGAGAAAGAAAAAGTTTACGTGACCGTATACATTTTATTGGTATTACTTTACTAGCATACACTGTCTGCCAGGAAGGAAGTGCAGACTTTTTGTAATCTTTTTTTTTGCTTTTTTTTTTCTTTTTTTTTTCTAGACTTCTGTAATGTAATGCATGAGCAGATTAAGACCACATTTGCTACATTACAGGCATAGTTTATGGATAGGTTACATTCTTGTTTGTCATTTAAAGTGTCTAGACTGGAGTTATAACATAAGAAGATTGACATGGCTGAAATTTATAGGACATCATCACCACTAAGAAACGGACTTCTCTAAAAGATATTTGGTCATTTAGCATCACTCTTGCACAACACAAAAAAGAAAAAAGTTGAACCTTTGATCAGATAATTTTTAATTAAATGTGGAACAGTTTTAAACGTGTGACAAATGAAGATATTTACCTTACTAATGTAAGTCTGGTTTTCTTTCTTTTGCATCTGACCTCACATTTAGAACTGGGGGAAGCGTTTACTCTTTGCCTGTGTTTGATAACTTTGTGAAAAGTGGCATTTTTGATCCCTGAGGAGAAAGAAGATGTGGATGTGATATCCAAAACTGTAACTCCATGAAAATACAGGGATGTTATCACTGGTGTTAGGACTGCTTGGCATACAAAAATGTACCCAGCTGCTACTGGTGTTAGGACTGCTTAGTTTCTCATGCTGCTAGCTTCATCTTTTCACCTTCTGTAATGCACTGTCAGTGTAGAATACCTCAGTTCTTTCCTAGCAAATGTCTTTAATTCACTCTTTGTTTAATATTATTTTATCAAGGTAAAATGTTAGATCTGATGATGTCAATTTTCATTCATTCCTCAACGTATAGATTTGGATCTGAAACTCTGATCTGACTAAGCCGTTACACTGCTTCTTGCAAGATCTCTGACAAACTTGCAAGCTTCTTTCCTACCCATAATGCGGCATCCCTAAAGTCCCTCAGATTTGCCGCTTTTGCTACTAGAAGTGTTTGACTGCAGATCTTGATCTGTTTTGTTAAGTGAGTTTTTGCTACCTTTATTCACATTTATTCTCCTTTATAGACTTGCTAGTTTATTCTACACTACCAGTGTTGGCAGGTCGTTCTTTTACCAAAAAGGGTGTTATACTCCTTGTTTCTTCTTTCCATTCTTGGTAACCAAAAAAAAAAAACAGAGGAGTTTTGCTGTTTTTTTCTGCTTACTGTTGTTGGTTATAAAATTATTGTTAGATAACATTAACTTGATTGGTGTTCCTTCCAGTTACTGCTGCTGGGTATAACTTTTCCATACATTATTTTTGAGAAAGTGTTTAAAAAGTGTGAGATGTGGACATAAAATGCCTTTTTCAGATGCCTACACTGTTTATTGTTTAGGGCTACAACATCTTAACCAAGATTGTGACATTTGCCGTGGTTTCAATTCACAAGCTTTATCTGAGAGAAAGAGTAAATTAATCTTAAAGGGTTTGTTGCTAGCTCCATTCTTTGAAGCCATATCTGGAGTTCAATCTCATAGTTTAGTACTAGGCTATCTGCCCTGGAGCATTTGTAAGCCTAGCCATAGTGATCTGGCTTTCGCCACCCCATGAAATGGTACAGAAATGCACAGAATAGATTTAGAATACTGTGCCTCTGTCTAGTAGTGACACAGTGAAGGTCCCCTTATATAATAGAATTAGTTTACTGTGCCCCTGTCTAGTAGTGACACAGATGTGACCCCTGGGGTAAACTTACGATCTCCCATCCACTCATCAAGATTTCTCTTGAAGAGAGTCAGTGAGGGGCTCTGCCTAACATGAACTGGGATCTTGTTCCAGAGCATGGGAAGCCTCTGGGTTATGAATCTATCCCTCCAGCATGTCCTATTCATACTTGTGCCGAGGTTTAAGTCTTTAGCTCGTGGTTCTGATGGATTTGGATTTTTTGAGGTGGAGCATGTCCATCAGTTCCTGATTGGACATGGCCTTGTACGTCAGGCAGAGATCACCTCTGAGCAGGCGGTATGCTACTGAATAGAGCTGGAGTTTCTTTAGTCTGGCAGAATAAGACATATGTTGGAGACCCTTGATCCTCTTGGTGAGGTACTTTTGTGGTCTCTCCAGCTGTTGCAAATGCCGGGTGAGGTACATACCAAATGGGGCATTGTACTCAATCGTGGGTCTGATGAGGGAGGAGTATAGGGGTACAATGACATCCTTGGATCTGGATGTGAATCCTTTCATGATAAGGTGTGCAAGGTAGAATGTTTTTCTAACCATTTTGGCAATGTGGGTGTCAAATGAGAGGTCGCTGTCGACTTGGGTCCCTAGGTCTCTGATTACTTTTTCCGTACTCAGTGGGTTGCTGTCTATGTGATAATTTGTGGATACTTTGTTTTTCCCAAAGGGGATGACTATACATTTTTTGGCATTTAGTTTAAGGCCATGACTCCGGCACCAGTTGTCTGTGTCCGCTGGTGTATCAACTATGGCGCCTAGTTTGCAGTCATCTGCGAACTTTGTCAGCCACAACCCTCCCATGTTTGCTTTAACATCTGAGAAATAAATGCTGAACAAGTGGGGTCCCAAGACAAATCCCTGTGGGACACCACTTGTGACTGGCTTTGAGTCTGACATTGCTCCAGCGATTTTAACTTTATGGGTTCTGTCCTTTAGCCAGTTTGCAACCCATCTAGTGATATAAGGGTTTACATTTAAGCTGTTGAGCTTATCTATGATGCCTGAGTGGGGTATTGTGTCGAAGGCCTTAGCCAAGTTCAGGTAGGCTGTATGGACTGCTTTGCCCTCATCAATGGCTCTAGTGACTGTTTCGAAAAAGTCAACCAGGTTCAAAAGGCAGGATCTGCCCTTTACAAAGCCGAACTGGGTGGGGTCAAGTGTCTGTAGGTCCCCAATGTCTCTGTTTATGAGTTCCATAATGATTCTTTCCATAGCTTTGCAAACCAGGCTGGTTAAGCTTATGGGACGGTAGTTCCCAGGGTCTGTAGAGGTACCCTCTTTGTGGAGTGGGACCACTGTTGCTGTACGCCAGTGTTCAGGTACATATCCTGTAGTAAGGCTAAGGTTAAATAGCATTTTTATGTGCGGGTTTAGCTCCTCTTGGAGTTCACGTAGCACACAACCCGGGATACCGTCCGGTCCCAATGATGCTGTGTTTTTAGCTTTGCTGAGGGCGGCTCTCACCTGGACATCTAAGATGACAGGGAGATTACATTCAGCTGGGATAAGTATTTCTTCTTTTGGGGATGAGGGAGGGAAGAAATTTGCACTGAACCTGTCAGCCAGAATGTTGGCAATATCTGTGGGTTCAGTGTATTTTTTGTTGTTGTGAACTAACTCTGAGCTTATCTGAGGGTTTCCGCCCAGGTTTCTAACATAGCTGAAGAAGACTTTGTGGTTATCTTTAGTGTCCTTAGCGATTTTTCTCTCAAAGTTGGCCTTGGATGTTTTTATGAGAGAATGTAGTTTTCTGCTAGTGTTGATCAGAGATGTCTTCCCTTTATGGGATTTTGCTCTGTCGTGCAGTAGCTTCCTTCTTTTGTTATACAATTTGTTAATGGCTGAGGTCCACCAGACAGGACGCTTGCCTTTGGTGTAGAGGGACTTGGATTTATTTGGGATTGCATGATCCATGCATTCTTGGAGATGGCATTTGTGAAGGATTCAGCATTGTGGGATGTGGTATCCACTGGCCCAGTGGGCTTAAAGGATACCATCTCAGTCTTAAGAAGAGTGAAGTCTGCCTTTGAGAAGTTTTTCACTGTGGTCTTTTGTGCTGGGGGTGGAGGTGGGATATGTATATCCAGGGTGATTAGTTTGTGGTCAGATCTCACTAGTGAGGGGTATACCTCCGGTGTGGAGCATTTTGTCCCCATGTTTGTGATGATCAGGTCTAGTATATTATCTCCCCTAGTGGAGAGGTGACTAGTTGTTCCAGTGCATTTGAATTTATGAATTCCAGGAACCTTTGGGCTAGGGTGTTAGGTCTAGAATAATGTACCCAATCTATGTTAGGGTAGTTGAAGTCTCCCAGTATGATGGTATTTTGTGATACATTCATATCCTCCAATGTCTTCAGGAAGGCTGAGTGGGGTTCCTGAGATTGGGAGGGTGGTCTGTAACATGCTGCCAGTTGTATGCCGGTCGGCTGACTCCTGACAATTTTTTATAAACGTACTTCAGTCCGAAGACTTTCTTCTCCTACTCAAAGCTAAGTACCCCGTTGGGGAAACTTTTTTCTTGCTCCAGTCCGATGTCAGAAAAAGTTAATAATTGTATTTCATGTGGGAAGCAAATACCTCATAAGGATTTTCATTCTTACTGTATTCCTTGCTTAGGCCCTGACCACGACGTAGCTAGTTGTCGGTTTTGTGCTAGATTCAATCAACGTACGATTAAACGAAGGTACGATTTTGCATTTCATTACTTCGGTAGGTGTTTTAATTATAAAATGTCGTCTGATACGGTTCCGGCTACCGGAGTTCACAAACGACGCAAGGATAAAGACAGGCCTCCGAGGTCCAAATCAGACGATGCTGTACAAGCAGAGCCAGCTTCAGGTTTGGCCGTCGTCAGTGAGGCGCTTTTGCAGCCCCTGTCGTCAGCCATTTCGGAACCGATGGCCGAAACGGACTCCCACGAGGAGCCAACTAGGCCTTTGAATATTTCTGTTGCAGGACCTTCGGACAATGCTCCTTCGGATGGGTCCGGAGCCGCTGTGCAGGTACCGGCTTCTGAAGGGGTTTTCAGGCCTACTCAGCTTCTAATAAAGGCAAAGCCAAAGACAAAGGCAAAGACTCCTTCCAAATCAAAGACTGCAGCCCAGGCCTCTTCTGATCTGGCACCCAAGTCTCAGAAACAGTTACTTAAGATGGCGGAGGACTTACTTACTATGATTAGGGGTTCACATCCCCCTCCAGATAAAAGGCCAAAGCAGGAAGTTTATTATGACTCCTCTGATCAGGCTTCTGTTTCTTCTTCTGACCAGGAATATTCCTTCCCTCCTTATGAGGATTCTGATGCTGAGGAATCCATTCCTTCAGCTTCTCCCCCTGAGGGAAACTTTGCATGAAATGAGGGAACATTTTCACTGGGAAGGACAGGAGTACTCGGAATCTAAGAAAAGACTAAGGGATTTTCTTCTTCTTCCCCAACATAGACCCCTGGCTATTCTTCCTATTTTGGATATTGTGGATGATGCTTTTTCGGAGGCTAACTTGACTCCTGACTCTTTCCCTCCAGCTCCTGTTAAGCCAGACAGATATTATAGGGTTCCTGATTCCCACCAGTTTTTATACAGAATCCTACTGCTGACCCTGAAACTATTTCTCAGGGTCCTAAGGCGGTTAAGGCCGCTTCTGCTAAAAAACCCATTCCCACTGCTCCCACTGAGAAGGATTCCAGATCTTTAGAAAGATGGGGCAAAAAAGTGTACACTTCTGCTACTTTATCTATTAGGGCTTTAAACTGTCAGTTTCATATGCTGAAATACCAGCAATTTCTCCTGTCTGTTTTAAAACAAAAGCTAACTTCCATTTCCGCCTGTGCAGATGATTAGGAATTACATGACGTGATGCATGCCACTGAACAAGTTGGGAAGCATTGTTTACACTGTGGATTTGATGCCTTGGAGGCTTCTTGTAGGGCTGCTGCCTCTGGCACAGTCATTAGAAGGCATGCATGGTTAAAGGAACAAAATTTGCCAGATCAAGTAAAAGCTAAATTATTGGATGCTCCTGTTCAGCATAATGTTTTGTTTGGATCTAAAGCTGAAGAGGTGATAAAGAAGATGGAGGACAAGGCAAAATCCATGCAAACAGTTAAAGATTTTTTACAAGTACAGCCACCCAGATTTAGTAGGAATTGGCTTACAAAAAATTGGTCCTTTCCCAATTCAGACAGGCCTCAGAGGGGTAGATAAAGACACTGCCGAGGAAGGCCTCAAACGCAAGCCTCTTATAGACCAAGACAGTGGAATGCTTCCACTCCTAGGGGAGGAGAGGACAGGTCACAAGCTCATAGAAAACAGACTCAATGACTCCCTCTGTTGGGCTGCAGGAACTTCTTACCTGGAAGCCCCTCTCGGAGGAAAACTTTCTGTTTTTCACCTAAATTGGACTTGTATAACCCAAGACAAGTGGGTTCTGGATGTGGTTTCAAGAGGTTACAAATTCCATTTTCATACCCTACCAAGACCAAGCGGATGGCCAGATCTTCCAAAACATCAATGGTTAGAGGCCTTAAACCAGGTGGAAGCTCTTTTGGCTATGAAAGCCATAGAACTAGTTCCAGTTTCAGAGATGGGACAAGGTTTTTACTCGAGGCTCTTTCAAGTCCCCAGGAAGCAAAATTCATGGAGACCCATTCTGGATCTGTCAGTCTTGAACACTTTTCTCGAGATACCAAAATTCAAGATGCTTACTCTACAGCAGCTAATTCCAATGCTGACCAAAAATGCATGGATGGTAACTTTGGATTTAAAGGAGGCATATTTACACATTCCCATCAGGCAGGATTGCAAAAAATACCTCCGGTTCAAGGCTGGATCGAGGCACTATCAATTCTCTGCGCTGCCCTTTGGATTGTCTACTGCGCCCAGGGTCTTCAGCAAATGCCTGACTCCAGTAGTAGCTTATTGCAGACTCAAGGGAATTCAAATTTACCCTTATCTGGACGACTGTCTTATTCAGGCAGACAGCAAGGATGTCTTACTCCAGCATCTAGAGTTTGTTCAGAATCTTCTCAAGTTCCTGGGATTCACTGTAAACCTAAAAAAGTCAAATTTGACACCCTCACAACAGATAATTTTTCTGGGCGCTTCTTTAAACACAACAACCCAGATGGCATTTTTGACATATGAAAAACAATTACAGCTGGCTTCAACTTTCAAAATCTTGGCAACATTAACTCAGCTATCTGCAAGGGGATTCCTGCAGGCTTTGGGTTACATGGCCTCCTGCATCCTTCTCGTACCATATGCAAGACTACATATGAGGAAAATACAGTGGTACCTAAAAAGTGTATGGTCTCAGCATTGCCACAGTTTAGACATACAGATCTCCGTCCTGCCTTGTCTTCAAAAGGAATTCCTTTGGTGGTCCAAGGCATGTACTCTAAACAAAGGAAAACCCTTCTGTCTGCCTCCTGCCACTCGGATACTAACCACGGAAAACCCTTCTGTCTGCCTCCTGCCACTCTGATACTAACCACGGACACCTCAGATTATGCATGGGGAGCCCATTTTCAGGGCAACTGTCTGCAGGGCCTTTGGACAAAGGATCAGAAGCACCTGCATATCAATTTAAAGGAAATGTTAGCCGTTCAGAAAGCTCTATTGGCCTTCAGGAATCTTCTACAACCAGGACAACTACTGATACGGACAGACAACACCACAGTTATGTGGTACATAAACAAGCAAGGGGGATCTCATTCCTATCCCCTTTGCAGACTAGCCATGAATCTTTGGAACACAGCTCTAGCTTGCAAACTGGACCTTCAAGCTCAGTTTCTACCAGGGAAGCAAAACTTCCTGGCAGACAGTCTGAGCAGAAACCTATCGGACCCACACGAATGGATGCTGGACACCGAAATATTCAAGATTACAGCAGTCTGGGGATGTCCTCACATAGACCTCTTTGCATCCCACCTCAATCATCAACTACAGATTTTTTGCACCAGGACATTCCACGAACTAGCTTGGAAAGTGGATGCACTATCATTCAGTTGGAGAAACCTCTCTGGGTATGCCTTTCCACCTCTTCCTCTTCTTCCACGGGTATTATTAAAGATCAAACAGGACAAGCCCAAGATGATAATCTTGCTGGCCCCAAATTGGCCTCGACAGTTTTGGTACCCAACACTGAAAAACCTTTGTCTGGAGCCCCCTTGGGTTTTACCACAGACTCCGAACCTTCTGTTCCAACACCAGGGTCAGGTTCTGCACTCCCATGTCAAAACTCTCAGCCTGGCGGCCTGGTTAATCCAGGGTCTTTGATTCATTCTCTCCTACCAAAGCAGGTTATGGATGTCATTCTAGAAGCCAGACGTCCTAGCACTAGAAAATCTTATGCAGGAAAATGGAAAAGATTTTGATGTTATGTGATCCTATCTCGCCTACATTCTGTACTGATGGGCTCGGAGCCGATCCCTCGGCTCTGACTCGGCACGCTATGCTATAGAGCGAGGCCTCTTATTGGCTGAGCTATTTCTTATCCCAGGATGCATCACCACTAATCCCCCAGATCTTGTTTGCCGCTTACAAGCTAAGACGTGGTCTCAACTTGGCTGGGCTAAGTACTAATTTAATTTAGGCTTTTCCTGTCAGGAATTTGCTTGTTTTGAACCTAAAAGCTGTTTTAACAGCTATTGTTGTGATACGTGTGTGTATTTGGTGAAATTGTTGAGAAATTTGTCTTTTTCGTTTAGGGAAAGTTTCCCGTTTCAGTTAGAGGGGCCTTCCCCTTTTGCTATTGCTATTCTAGCGTTTATTTGTGGGTCAAGTACCCGTTTAAGTTAGAGGGTCTTGACCCTCTCTTTCTGTGTTTTTTTGTGCAACTGTTTTTGTTGTGTCATAAAAAAAAAAAAAAAAAAAAACAAAACTTTATATTTTTGAACTTAAACTGCTAGTTTTGTTATCTCTCTTTAGATAGGCGTGTTATCTCTTTAGACATGTCCAAGGAGCATAGACCCTCCGGGTTTAAAAATGCGCGAGGTGTGGTTATAAGATGTCCATAACGGACGACTACTCCTCGTGCGTTTATTGTTTAGGCGCCAAGCACCTACAAGAATCATGTAGCGTGTGTCACACCTTCTCATCAAGGGTCCTCCAGGAGAGGAAAAACAAATTAATCCTTAAGGGGTTAATTAAGCCATCCTTCGAGGAGGCTTTATCTTCTTCTCCCTCTCCTTCAAAAAAGAAGAAAGTGTCGGCTCCGACCAGTCAGTCGGAACCGACTGCCAAAAAACCTAGGCAGACTTCTCCATAGGCTCCAAGGACTTCGGAGCCGAGGGCGGAACGGTCTGCTTCGATGCCTCCAGTCTCGACCCCTCTGGTTTCGGAGCCGAGGACTGGGGCATCGAGAGGCGGGTCACATTCATCGGCTCCACTGATATTGGAGCCGATGAGGGTTGCCGGCTCAGACTCTGCCCCTTCAGAGCCGAGGTCCTCATCGGCACCGAGGGAAATTGCCTTGAGATCTCCCTCGGAGCCGATAATTATAGAATCCATTCAGAGCCGGTCCCCTAGTCCTTTGGAGCCGATGGAGAAATCGGTTCGGACCCGATCGGTATCGTCCAGATCATCCAAGATGTCTGATTCGGACATCGACAGGGTGCTCCTAAGACTCTTCCAGTCTCCGGTGTTCCAAAAGTTAGTTTCGGCTCCAGCCCATTCGGCTTCAGAGCCGATGGTCCACCTTGCTACTATGGTTCCTCCTCCAACAGCCTCGGCACCATTGGAGCCGGTGCTGGTGGAACTGGTGGAGGTTTTAGGGTCGGGCTCGACCCTTACTCCAACTCCGGCTCTTGGGTCGGAGTTCGGTACGCGGACTTCTTCCGTTGGCCCCGGGGGGATGCTTCGGGATTGATGTTTTCGGTCCCAAGTCTTCCTCTCGGTGCGTCGGCTGCGGGAGTGCCATCTACCGTCGTGGCCACGGAGGTGGGACCCTCCCAGGATTCTGGTGGTCCCGCCTTCAGTGCTATGAGGAGTGCATTAGCCAAATCATCTTTGGCTACCTCCACGGTCTCCCCATCTCCTTCCCTGCATACCAAGACTGGGTCTTTGGCAGTCCCCCTGTCCTTAGACAGCGGAGCCCCGGGGCCTGAGGTTACCCCCACTGGGGTTTCCCCCCCTCCTGGAGGTCCTTCTGAAGCTTCTTCGGAAGAACCCCCCAGGAAAAGATTGTGCAAGAGGAAGCACGTTGACTCCCCTGATGAGTCTCTTACATCAGACACTGATCTCGATGATGCAGAAGGGTCCCCTAAGTCGTCCTCGGATGATGTCTCCTTTGCAGACATCCTGGAAGCCCTTAAACAACGAGGCGGCTGGCAGTCCAAACCCCCTTCTGCTGATGAGTTGGTGTTCCTTAAGGTCTTCGGGGCTCAGCCCTCCGCCTCCTGGGTGTCTCCGCCCTTCGACGAGCTCTTGGATTTGATCTGTCGAAGGGCGTGGGAACACCCAGACTCTGTGGAACCGGTGCCTGCTCGTCCTAATAAGTTCCTCTCGGCACCCCCTGAGAGAGTTTCTAACTAAAGGTGTGGCTGTAGATGCTTTGGTGGTGGCATCTGCTACCCAGCAAGATGTAGCAGAGGCTTCGACATCCATCCATCCTCCTAATAAGGAGTCTAGGAGCATGGATCGGTACGGAAAGCGCACCCTAAGTTCAGCGGCCTTTACATTAAGGTCCTTGAACTACCTTATGCACTTTACTAGATTTCAGAGGGATCTGATTAATGAACTCTCCGATACCCTCTTGGGTAACCTACCTGAGGAGCTGGCCCAGACGGTTGGATCTCAGCTGGCTACATTGTCGTCCATTTCAAACTCGTCCATGAGGCTCATTCCTTATGCGGCCGAAGGGGCGAGTAGAGCGGCGGGTACAGGCATTGCTCTACGGAGACAAGCCTGGCTCCGCCTGTGTCATTTCGTGGAGGCCTTTAAGTCTTCCTTTGCCGACGCCCCCTTTGATGGGTCCTCCCTGTTTGGACCCAAGGTAAAGGACACACTGACCCGCTGCGAACAGGAGGGTAAGACTCTGACTGCCGTAGGGGCACGATTTTGCACTCCCTTTCGGCCTTATCCCAAGGCTAAAAGAGGAGGGAAAATGTGGTTCCATAGATCTCAGAAGCCTTACCCCTCTCAGCAGGATGATCCCCCTTCCAGAGGCAGGGGAGGGGGAAATTCTTCCGGAAGACGCCATCCCAGAGGCGGCAGAAGCCCTCGCAACACTGGAGACCGCGAGTCCTTTCGTGGCTCTTCAGCCTTTCACAGTCCCTGAGGGATTGCCCGACTGTGCAGCTCCGGAGCCAGTCGGGGGTCGTTCGAAGCACCTAAAGGCCTGGGAAGGTATCACTCAGGACCAATGGGTACTTCGAATTATCGCCGGAGGTTACACCATCCCTTTCTCTCACTCCCCAACTCAATCCAAAAAAATTCCGGACCTGCCACCCAGTCAATGGGAAACTGCAGCCTCAGAAGTTTCAAAGCTGCTGCAAAAAGGAGTCATCCAACCGGTCCCCGCAGACCAGATCGGATTAGGGACTTACTCAAGATTCTTTTTGGTGCCAAAAAAGACCGGGGACTTGAGACCCATTTTGGACCTCAGCATTCTAAACCGTTCAGTCAGAAAGTCCAAGTTCCGAATGGTCACCCTACAAACCATTCTCCCATTGCTGGAGAAAGGTGTTTGGATGTGCTCCATAGATCTCAAGGACGCTTATTACCATATCATGGTACATCAAGCGTCCAGGAGACATCTGCGCTTCAGCCTAGGAGGCAGTCATTTTCAGTTCAGCGCTGCCCTTTGGTCTCACCACAGCCCCCAGGGTGTTCACCAAGTGTTTGGCGGTCGTGACTGCTCACCTGAGAAGTCTAGGATTCCAGGTGTTTCCGTATCTAGACGACTGGCTCCTAACTGCCACCTCCAAGCATCTACTACTGCGGAGCCTACAAGCCACTATATCACTGGGCAATTCCCTTGGAATCACCTTCAATTGGCCAAAGTCTGTGTTGCTGCCATCTCAACGCATAAGATTCATAGGGGTAGAGATAGACTCAAACAGAATGCGGGTCTATCTACCTACAGACAGAATACAAACCATACAGACTCAAGTTCGAGCCTTACTTCCCAGGTCCAAAGCCCCTTGCAGCTATTGGGATCCATGTCCGCCACGGTTCTTCTAGTCCCCTTGGCAAGGTTGCACATGAGAATTCTCCAGTGGCTTCTTTCAGCTCAGTGGTCCTTTCAGGAACTCCCTCTCAATCACCTCATATGGATCACGGAAACTTGCAAACGGGACCTTAGCTGGTGGCTAGTGCCCTCCAATTTGGATCAGGGACGACCCTTTGTTCCACCTCCTCCTGCGGCCACTTTGACCACGGACGCCTCCCAGATGGGGTGGGGGGGGCATTCCCTGGGCAGGTCAGTCCAAGGCAAATGGCACCCAGAAGAGACCCTACTTCATATCAACATCCTAGAAATGAGGGCGGTGCTTCTGTCCCTTCAAGCCCTTCACAATTACCTCCCTCAGGGCGTAATTGCCGTTCACTCAGACAACATGTCAGTTGTATGGTACCTGAAAAAACAGGGAGGGACCAGATCCTATCCTCTTTGCAGAGAGGCCATGAGAGTCTGGGAATGGGCAGTCTCGACAAAACGCTTTCTAGTGGCTACTCATATCCCGGGCAAGTCCAATGTGATAGCCGACAGACTGAGCAGAACCATCCTCTCTCCTCACGAATGGTCTCTGAACATGACAGTTGCAGGTCAGATTTTCATCAAATGGGGAGTTCCGTGTTGCGACCTCTTCGCGACTCCAATGAATGCGAAGTGCAAAAAATTCTTCTCCCTAACCCCGGCTCTGGGGAAGAGCCCCATGGACGCACTAGCCCGTCCTTGGCCCACCGGCTTGCTTTATGCCTTCCCCCCAGTTCCTCTCCTTCCCAAGGTGATCCAAAAGGCATCTCTCTTGGGGAGCAAAATGATCTTAGTTGCTCCTTACTGGCCTCGTCAAGTATGGTTTCCCTATCTTCGGAAGTATGCTCTGGAAGGTCCATGGTTCCTGGATCAGATGCCAGACCTTTTGGTTCATCACTCGGGACTATTCCACCAGTCCCTACACATCTTAAAATTGACGGCTTGGCTCCTCCTCTTCCGACTATAGTCAGGAGTCATACTTTGGATCCAGAGGTTGTACACATCTTATCTTCGGCCCATAAGTCTGCTACAAAGAAAGTGTATTCTAGCAAATGGAAAAGATTTGCTATTTGGGCTCAACTCCGGGGCCTGGATCCCATCACTATTCCCGTATCAGAAGTACTAAAATTTTTAACTTCTCTTTTCAATCAAGGCTCTTCAGTCTCTACCATCAAGGTTCAATTGGCAGCGATTTCCAATTTTCACGAATCTATTAACCCACCTTTAATGAGCAACAGATTGTGTAAGACCTTTTTGAAAGGTGCTGCGCTTTTAAGACCTCCGATTTCTCATCCTGCTCCTCCATGGGATCTCGATGTGGTGTTACGCGCCTTAACTTCCTCCCCCTCGAACCGGCAGCGACATGTGATCTAAAATTTCTATCGTGGAAGACTGCTTTTCTGGTGGCGATTACTTCTGCCAGAAGAGTTTTAGAGCTTCAAGCTTTGTCTGTAAAACCCCGCACTTGGTTTTCACAAAGACAGAGTATCTCTCAGGCCAAATCCTTCCTTTGTCCCCAAAGTTTGTTCCAGTTTCTGCCTACAACAATCATTAGAACTTCCAGTCTTTTTTCCGAAATATTCTAACAAAGCGGAATTCATATTCCACACATTAGATGTCCACAGGCAGTTGCGTTTTTATTTAGACAGGACCAAACAAACAAGGAAAACAGATCAGTTGTTTGTATCCTTTGCAGACAATAAACTGGGCAAAGCTGTCACAAAGGTCACTATTGCCAAATGGATCAGGGACTGTATTACACAAGCTTATTCTTATTCTAACAAAGAGCTTACCACCTCTGTCAAAGCTCATTCTACAAGGGCTATGGCTACTTCGATAGCATTTCATTCTAAGCTTGCCATTAGTGATATTTGTGCTGCGGCTACATGGTCTTCCCCGCACACTTTCATTTCCCACTACAAATTGGATGTGGCATCTAGAGGACGAGCTTTATTTGGTTCCACAGTGCTCAGGAGTGTTTTCCAATGAGCCACCCAGGATTTAGGTGCTAGGGATGCTGTCCCATCAGTACAGAATGTAGGCGAGATAGGATCACATAACATCTTTTAGTTATGTACTCACCATAACTTTAGATGTTTGGGATCCATCTCGCCTACATTCAATAACTCCACCCTCCTTCCCCCTTCCTTGGAGATCAGAGGATATCAGAAGGTCCGAATCCTGTTGTTTCATCTTGAAACATCTAACAATGTTATATAAACAAGTTGTGCATGTGTGCATGAATGCGGACAAACAAGATCTGGGGGATTAGTGGTGGTGCATCCTGGGATAAGAAATAGCTCAGCCAATAAGAGGCCTCGCTCTATAGCATAGCGTGCCGAGTCGGAGCCGAGGGATCGGCTCCAAGCCCATCAGTACAGAATGTAGCCGAGATGGATCCCAAACATCTAAAGTTATGGTGAGTACATAACTAAAAGTTCCTGGATGCAGGCTCAGGATTCTGATCCTCTTATTCCTAATATTCCTCTGATTTTACTTTACCTGACAGACCTCTTACATAAGGGTCTCTCTTTCTCTTCAATAAAGATACATGCCTCTGCTATTTCTGCTCATTATAATACAGACCCTCCAATCTTTTCCCACCAGCACATGAGACAGTTTCTCAGAGGAGCTAAAAACTTAAGGCCCCCTAGATCTCCTCCCATTCCTGCTTGGGATCTCAACTATGTTTTGGAAAAACTCACCTTACCTCCTTTTGAGCCTGCTGCCACATCTGACATCAAGTTTTTATCTTGGAAGACAGCTATCCTGTTAGCTCTGACCTCTGCCAGGAGAGTTTCGGAGTTGCAAGCTCTCATGGCTGTGGAACCTTATATTATTTTTCATCAAGACAGGGTGTCTTTAAGGACTAATCCTACTTTCATGCCTAAGGTGATTTCCAAAGTGGCTTTAAATCAAACTATTCACTTGCCAACTTTTTCCCCACTCCTCAAAATAAGGGGGAAAGGATCTTGCATTCCTTGGATGTACACAGACAACTATGTTTTTACCTGGACGGAACCAAGGATATCAGGAAATCAGAGCAATTGTTTATTTCTTATGCTTCAAGTTCCCAAGGTAAAGCTATTTCAAAACAGACCATTTCCAAATGGATTGCTCATGGAATCAGATTTTGCTATTCACACCATGGAAAGCAAATCCCAGGGACTATAAGGACTCACTCTACCAGAGCTGCTGCCACTTCAGCTGCCTTCCTCAGAGGAGTTCCTACCAAGGACATTTTGGAAGCTGCAACTTGGAGTTCAGTGCATACTTTTTCTAAGCACTACAATCTACCTCTTTACTCTAAGTCTAGGGCAGGCTTTGCTTCTGCAGTCTTGCAGGGCCTTTTAGCCGCCCACTCTACTTTATGATCACCTCCCTTTTATTCTGCTTTGGGATTCTACCCTACAGTCATGACTGCAACAGTGAAACACGATGAACATAGTACAGTTGTGTACACTTACCATAAATGTAGATGTTCGAGTGTCTTCACTGTTGCAGTCTGCTTCCACCCTCCTGTCCCTCTTATTTTTCTTTTGTGTGGTTCCTTTTTTCACCCTTCTTCTGAGGTGTATTTGCAAAGGGTATGGGATCTTACTCATTTTGGAACTCCTGACATCTGGGGCAAGAAACTGGAGAACATGGCGTCGGCTGTCAGCTTTGTACTCCTGGCGCTCTGACGTCAGGGAGCATGGCTGAACAGCCGACGCCGGACCCAGACTTTGGGATTCTGGCCGACCGAGGACTGCCTGCCGGCAGGGGAGAACCCTACAGTCATGACTGCAACAGTGAAGATACTCTAACATCTATATTTATGGTAAGTGTACACAACTGTACTTTTTGCCTGTGGTTAGTTGCACCTGTATGGTTTCCGATGCTTCATGTGTTGCTACTAACCTGGAGGTGTGGGTGTCCTTGATGAATATGGACACTCCCCCTTCCTTTGTGGTTCAGCCCGGGTTTTGGGGCCGAAAAGCATGATACGAGGTATAGCCTGGTAGCGCTGGGGTACACTTAGGAGCCTTGAACCAGGTTTCAGTTATTGCACAGACGTCAATGTTCTCCATACTGAGGAGTGCATCGAGTGTCTGCATCTTGAGATTTAGACTTCTGGCATTGAGCAGCATTACCCGTAGTTTTTTTTCCATTTTTGTTTTCTAAGGAGGTGGGTTTGTCTTTTGAGCCTTGCCTAAAAAAGGCACTATGGGGGTGGCAAGAGCCTTAGCCAATATCCGGAAGCCCAGTGGTGACAGGTGCAAGCCGTCCCTTGCGAAGCAGCGTGGCTTGTCCATCATGTCATCCCAGGCAGACAGACATTGGATCCCCTTAGAATGACACCAGTACTTGAGCCAATTATTAAAGCTGATCATCTTGTCTTTGTATTGTGACATCATTCTTGGTGAGGGCAAGATGCTGCTCAGGGTCAGGGTCATACCAGCCTGGGCTACATAATCAGAGAGCTCCTCTCTCTCTCTTCATGTAGTCCAGGGAGGTACGTCTCAGGTCATTCACGCCAGCATGGACAATGACGGAGTCATATTTGTACTTGCTTTGGAGTGACCTGAGTGCGTGTGTTATGTGGCGGATCCTAGCTCCCGATAGGCAGCTCACAGTCACCCTCTCCTTGTTCAGCCTGGTAAGCGGGACATCAGTGTGTCTGACTATAGAGTCACCTATTACTAATGTATCAGGCATGGTGTTTGGCCTTAAGGGCTGTGCTTGATTGACACACTGATTTATTGAAGTATGTGTTGCATGTGTTTTGTATTGAGGTGGTGGATTTTTGGATGTTTGCTTTGGGGGCCTCTCTTGTTTTGGTAAGTTTTTTTATTAGAGCCTCCGAGTATGTCTTTGTGTTTTTATGTGTTTGGTTTGCAGTTGTGGTAGGTCTATGTGGGACTGGGTTTGTTGTGTGTGTGGTTACCATCTCCTCCTGTCTGGTCATGCCAGCCCTGAGTTGAGAGAGTTCAGCCTCCAGTTTGGCTATATAGTTGCATCTCTCACATGTATTTGTGTTTGTTGGGAGGAGGAGAGGGTTGTCTGTGTACATGAGACAATTGTAGCATTGTCTCAAGATACCCAGATTAACCAGCTGAACTGGAGAGGACGCCAGTAATATACCACTCGACATGCTAGAACAGTATAAGGGAGTGCTTTGCCTTTAAGGGAAGTGGATATTCACAGGGGTGGTAGGTGGATGTAGTGCTTACTTAGTATGAGAGTGCTTACTTGGTAGAGAAGTTTTGAGAACAAGTGCTAGGCTTATAATATAGCGAGTAGTCTGATTATACTAAGAGTAGAGCTTCCTTGAGGGAAAATTTGAAGAGCAGACTTGGCGCAGCCAGAAGAAGTTTAACCGGCGCTGCGTTATGCGCACAATCACGCAAAGCCGCGCAAACGCGGATTTTAAACAGGGAACTTCAAAAGAGCTTGAAATGGTCCAGAACAACCAATTACTACAGCTCTTGTGCTGAGGTCACTTCCTACAGGGACAGGTAGGCTGCTTAAGGCTCCCCACTCCCACTGGTGAGCAAAGAAACTTCCTTCTATCCAAGTAAGGTAATGGACAACACAGGAACTACACCACAGCCCAGAATACAGCAAAGCCTGTAAACTGGTCTAAACTAGTCGAGGAGAGGCGGGAAAACAAGGATTATTTTTTTGTTTTTTTTTTGTTTTTAGATAGAAACACACAGAAAATGCAGAAACAGTAATAAATCGGTTACACAGGCTAGCACACTTTAGTGGGCAGCCTCAACAGTTAAATTAAACAAACAAACAAACTTTCGATCAAATTTGACTAAAATGTAACTTTAAGTGCAGATATTAAATAATGCAGCAAACAGCTAAAAAAACAGTTTAAGCTTGTTTAGGGTAATCTAGAGAAGGTTTTTCAAGTAAAAAACCAGCAAAGATACTTAAATCCAGAAAGTAGTCGCTTTTTGAGTTCTCTGTAGCTAGGACCACTCTGCAGGACCATGAGGAGCTTGTCTGAGTAGTAGAGCCAGAAAAAAATGCCCAGATGCGGATTTTAAACAAGGAACTTCAAAAGAAAATTAAATCTAAGAACCTGTCAAAAAAGTTCAGATCTTTCGATTCTTCTGCTTCTACATCCTTGGAGCTGAAGAAAAAGAGGGAAAAATTGGATCCAAAGTCTCCTGGGATCTGACCAATTATCTTTCCAGTCTGACAACTTTGGATCCCACGAAACATACTCTGGATCTGATGTCCCAGTATCATAAACCATTGACATGTACTGTATATTCACCTAGTGTGGATCCAGTCCCTTTCACGGTGCCCTCCCCATTTTTGGAGCAGCCCCTGTCTCCTTCAATGGTGTACAGAGGCGGATGTCGAAAGGATGATGAGGCGATTCTTCACAGAGCAAATTAATAAGGGAGTCCTCATGGTTCCTACCCCTTTGAGTCAGGAACACTTGTCAGTCTACCACTCACCGATTAATGGCTCCTTCTCTGGCCCAAAATGTGATGTTAGTCCTTCGATCCAAGCTTTCCAGGCCCTTCTTGAACTTTATCTTCGGATCCAACATCATCTGATCTGGGTGGTTGTCAGAACTGAAGCTTCCAAGTTGGATCTCAGGGGATAGGATTGACTCCGAAGTTTTTTTTTCTTTGTCTCTTCCTCTCAAAGCTTCAGCTTTGGATAGCTTGGCTCTGGCTTCCACCTTGGGCGGATTTCTCTCGGAGCAGAGGGAAGTGGCAGGCCAGAAACTTGCTTTCTTGGCTCCGTTGACTTCCCTCTCTCCTGAGCGGTTTGCTTTTAAGATTCTGAAGAGGGCTTTTCCTGCTCTGGCAGGTCAGACTGGGCCTTCCCCCCTCGGATCCACCCTCGACATCTCAGCTGACTTTGCACCATCATCCTTAGCATTCTGCTCCATGGGGACAGCCAGGCCAAAGTGTCCAGATTACCCAGCTGTATATTGTCATCTCTTCTGATGCTTCTCCAGATAATACCACTGAAGACATCCCTCGGAAGAGGACATGCAAGAGGAGGCTCTTGGACTCTCCCCAGGAGTCTGTCACCAAAGATACTGACTTTGATGAGGGAGAAGGGTCTCCCAAATCACCACCCGATGGTGTCTCATTCAGAGACCTCCTTGAGATCCTTAATCTAAAGGGTCATTGGTCTGCTCCAGTGCTTCACTTCTGAGGAATCAGTATTTCTAGAAGCTTTCGGGACTGGCCTGCCTACCTTCTGGGTTACTCCACCTGCTGATTAACTTATTGATTTGGTTTCTAAGTGGCCATGGAAGAAACCTGATCTGATTGACCCAATCCCCAAGAGACCAGGCAGGATTCTGGCTTCACCATTAGGAAGAGAACATTGCAGTAAAGGGGTACCAGTCGATACAATGGTTGTAGCGGCAGCTGTAAAGAAGGAACTTGCAGACCAGAGTTCCACCGTCCATCCCCCTAATAGGGAATCTAGGGCACTGGACAGATTTGGGAAGGGAGTTTATACTTCAGCAACATTTGCTCTGTGATCACTGAACTACTTGGCACACTTCATTAGACTGCAAAGGGACTTGATTAAGAAACTTTCAAATTTCCTTTCGGGGGCCAGTACTGCGGAGGCTCAAATGTCTGTGGCCTCACAGTTGCCCACCTGCAAATTTGTCCACAAGGCTCATCTAGCATGTTGCAGAAGGCACCTCAAGGGGCAAGAGTTCAGGTATTTCCATCAGGAGGCATGCCTGGATGCGCCTGTGTGATTTTTGTGGAGCTCTAAAAAGTCATCTTTTGTCAGTGCTCCCTTTGACGGTTCTTCTTTGTTTGGCCCCACAGTAAAAGGCACACACACACACACACTACAGGGGTGACAGAGAAGGAAAGACCCTATCTACAGTGGGCGTACGTTTTTCCACCCCTCATTGGACCTTTTCCAGGAATCAGCAGGGAGGTCGAAAGTTGTGGTTCAGGAACTTTCAGGGTCCTTTCCAGGGCACATGTGGATTTAGTTCTTCAGAGGCAGAGGGGGGGAGCAATAATGGCAGAAGACGCCCCTGTGGCAGAGGAGCTCCGCAAAACCAAGGGTCTGGAGATGCATTTTTCAACAGACCCTTTCAGTGCTACTGAAGGGGAGGCCTGATTGCCTTCCTTTGGAGGCAGTCAGGGGTCACTTATCTCTGCACCTGGAAGCCTGGCTAAACATAACAAAGGACACTTGTATGCAGAGAATAATTTCCACAGGTTATAATAATCCTTTTTCCCAACCACCTGTGTTACCCAGGAAAATCCCCAGTGTTCCACCCAATCAGAGGGAAGCCGCAACAGTAGAAATCCAAAAGCTGATAGAAAAAGTCATGCAAGAGGTCCTTCCAGACCAAATAGGAATCTTGAGCAAGTTCTGGATTCTTTTAGTGCCAAAGAAAACAGAGAACTGGAGTCTGATTTTAGATTTCAGTATGTTGAACAGATCAGTTCAACAAACCAAGTTCCAGATGGTCATGATTCATTCCATTCTGCCATTTTTGAGCAAGGACGACTGGATGTGCTCAGTAAACCAACTGGATGCATACTATTACCTAAAAATGAATAGGCTATCCAGAAGGCACTTACACTTAGGGCTGGGAGCCAGTCATAATTGGCTCACCACAGCCCTCAAGGTGTTCACCAAGTGTGTGGCAGTAGTAGCAGCTCACTTGAGACTGCAGGGATTCTGGGTGTTTCCATGACTGGCTCATTATCGCTCCAACCAGACATAAACTGGTACAAGCATGAGACCAAGTGTTGAAGATTTATTCAAATCTTGGAATAACCATCAATTACAGTAAGTCACATCTACAACCAGCTTGCATGTCAATGTTCTGGAAATGAGACTGGTGTCTTTGGCTTTGGGAAGCATTCCAAAACTCTCTCCCTCTTGGAACAGTTGCAATCCAAATGTACAACATGGGGAACCAGATATGACCCCCTGTGTTGAGAAGCCATAAGGGTGTGGCAATGGGCGATTTCTTCCAACCATTTTCTAATTGTAACACTTTTTCTGGGGAAGTTCATGGTGATAACAGGCAAACTGAGCAAATCCATCTTACTACCTCATGAGTGGTCTCTCAACAACAAAGTGACAGGCATGATTTTTCATCATTGGGGCCAGCCTTGCCTTTTTGCATCTCCCCCAAACAACAAGTGCAGCAGCTTCTTTGCCCTAATCCCCCCACTGGGGAGTCACCGAGGGATGCTGTACTCCATGATTGCCCCCCCCCCCCTGCTCCTTTAACTCCTTTTTAATTCCCAGATTCCTTCAGAAAGCAGTCAGGTCGAAGAACAAAGTCGCCCTCATTGTACCTTGCTGACCTTGACAGATTTGGCTCCCCTTCCTTTGACCTCATCTTCTGTACCCACTTTGGATTCTCTATCCATCTCAAGACCTTCTGTCTTACCGAACAGGCATTGTTCACACGGACATCTCAAATGTGAAACTGACTGCATGGTTTCTCCAATTCCATTAATAGCCAGGCAACCTATGCTCTCTTCACCTATCCGTTCTGTACTGTTATCTCCCCATAAACCCTCTACGAAGAAACTCTACAGAAGTAAATGGAGATTATGTGTTTATTGGGCAGATCATAATCCGATAGACCCCTTCTCAGCCCCAATTCATTCTGTTCTTGAATTTGTAGTGATTTTATTTAATAAGTGTGCTAGCTTATCGACTATTAAAATTCAACTCGCAGGCAACTTTCATGTGGGGTTTCAGAATTCATCTCTGGCTTCCTCTAAATTCTGCAAAGCCTTTATAAAAGGTACCCTTCTACTCAGACCCCCTTATAAAGATCTTATACCATCATGGGATTTGAATTTGGTACTGCAGGCCTTAACACATTCCCCCTTTGAACCTGTAGCTAAATGTGATTTCAAATTTTTGACCTGGAAAACTGTCTTTTTAGTTGCAATTACATCTGCTAGAAGAATTTCAGAACTTCAGACTTTATCTTCTAAGCCCCCATACTTGATTTTCCACAAGGATAAGGTCACCTCATGTACCAATGCTTCCTTCCTGCGTAAGGTGGTGTCAGACTCCAACGTTAACCGGGCCATTAATCTGCCAGTATTCTTCTCAAGCTTTAGAAATAAAGAAGAATATATGCTGCACTTACTGGATGTTCATAGACTATTGCTTTTCTACCTGCACAGAACAAAAGAAATTAGAAAGACAGACCAGCTGTTTGTTTTCTTTGGACATAAGTTGGGTGAATCAGTTACAAAGGTAACTCTACCTCGATGGTTGACAGATTGCATTTCATTTGTGTACAGCAAATTGAATTGCCCCTTATGTAAACAACTAAAGGCACATTCAACCAGATCTGTGGTGACTTCCACTGTATTGCAGTTTAATTCTTCCATGGATGATACATGTGTGGCCGGAACGTAGTCATATCCCCACATATCTTTACCATTCATTACAAACTAGATCTGATCTGGTCTGGTCTCGAGGGGAAGAGCAGCCTTAGGCTCAACCATACTCAGAAGTATCCTTCCTTAGCGTCCACCCAGGAATTCAGGTAGCTGTGTACTCTGTTCCATTGAAGAATGAATGAAACTTGATAGCATCAGATAAAGAAGTTATGTACTTAACATAACATTCCATCTATGTTGTCCATTTTCATTCTTCATCAACTCCCCACCCTCCATCCTCCTCCATTTCTCACATCTGACTTCTGGAGGGATGAGACTCTCAGGGACACCACATGTCCCCTTTCTTGAACTCCAGATCTGAAGTAGTTACTTCATTTGTTCTGCAACCTGTGGGTATCGGATCCGAGCCGGCAGCTTCACTAGCTAAAAGATCCGAGCTCCTAGATCCTCCCCCCTACCCATAACCCCCTGCTGTCTACTGTATTACCTCAGATCGAGTTTGCCGCGGCTGAAGCAGCTACTTGTGAAGAGCTCCTTAGGCTTGGTGAGATCGTTACCTTTTTTCTCTTTGAGAAAATATTTTTAAATTTAATTTTTTAGTTAGCGTATGTTGTGGTAGTGATTCCCCTAGTAGAATTAAAGTATTAGAACCCTTTTTCTATAGTAGTTTTTATTCGTAGTCGTTAGCATTGCATGTTGTTCCCCTCCCCCCCTTAGTGTTTGGGTGTGTGTATTTGTAAAAAAAAGATGGCTGAAGGGCCCAAGGCCATTTTTTCTAAGTGCTCTGCGTGTGGCCATAAGCTTTCCCCAGCTGATGGCCACACTCAGTGCATTTTGTGCCTGGGAGTGGCCCATTTATCAACGGCTTGCCAAATTTGTGCAGCCTTTCATCCCTGGGCAATTAGGGACAGGAAGAACAAGCTGATCCTGGCGGGCTTACTTCCCCAGGACTCTGCTTCTTCTTCCTCCCCCTTGAAGGCTCAGGCTGCTTCCATAGCCCCGGTGCCTTTAGCTCCCCCCGCTCTGCCTGGGACTCAAACTCCCTCTGCTGTGCAGGGTTCGGGGGACTCTAGTGCTTCTATCTCTAAAGAAAAGACATGAGAAAGACAAGCACAGGTCTCATAAAAGGCGGGCTGAGGCTCACCTCTCAGCTCCCCCTTCGAACGTTGTTAGCTCTCCCTTGAGGGTCTCCAGATCCTCCCCCTCTTGGCTCCGTTCACCTCGGTTCTCGCCGGAGTACCTGTCTCCTTCGAGGTCGTCAAGGCGGCCCTCCTGGCCCGCCTCGACGACTTCCTCTAGATTGACCAGGAGCCTTAGCGACACAGGCATGGATCGGATGATGCGTCGATTCCTGCAGACCCAAATGCAGATGGGGGTGCTCTTGCCCCCCCCCTCAGGGGGAGAGCGCAGTCCTTCTCTTTGCTCCGATCACTCCTTCTCTGACCCGCTTTAGGGTTTTGGAGTCATCAGATCCGGGCCCTTTCGGAGCCGGGGTTTCATCGGCGCCGATAGCTCCGGTATCTTCGCCGACTGTACCCTTGAGCGTGTCGGGTCCTAGCTCTCGGGGCCGAGCATCGGATCCGTGGGGATTGGTGTGTCTCCGGCACAGTGTTGGTCGGAGCACACTTCTCTCTCTGATCCGACCGCTTTGGCTCCGACGCCGATCCCTGCTTCGGAGCCGAGGAGACTACTTTCGGAGCCTGGGGAAAGTAGTTCTCCTTCGGCTTTTGAGGTAGTGGAGAGGGTGCTGTTGAGGTCTTCCAGATCCCCCGGTCCAGGCCTCTGATCCTCCCTCTCCCCCTATGCATGTGGGTCTATCCTCCATCATCCATCCTATGGGACAGCCTGCTCAAACCCTCCAGTTAGTTCCCTTGGAGGAACAGGACCCTGTGGGCGAGCCCTCCTCCAACAGTCCCACCAAGGAGGTGCCCCGCAAATGGCAGTGTAAAAGGAGGCACTGGACTCCCCTGAGTCCCTCACCATGGGCACAGATTTGGATGAAGGGAAGGTTCCCCAAGGTCACCCCTTGAGGAGGTCTCCTTTGGAGACATCATGTAAATGTTGCGTATTAGAGGGGGGGTGGTCTGCCCAGAAACCTTCCTCAGACGAGTCGGTATTCCTGGAGGCATTTGAGGCAGGCCCGTCTACCTCCTGGGTGTCCCCCCCCCCCCCGGCTGACCCCCTGGTGGACTCGATCACTACCAGGGCGTGGAAAGAGCCTGACACGTGGAGCCAATCCCCAGACGTCCCGACAAAGTTCTTAACCCCCCCCCCACAGATGGGCAGTACTGGGCTAAGGGGTCCCCTGTTGATGCCATGTTGGCGGCGGCCGCCACGAAGAAGGAACTCGCACAGGAGAGTTCCTCGGTCCATCCTCCGGATAAGGAATCTCGGGCGATGGACCGCATTGGGAAGCGTATGTTTGCTTCAGCAACCTTCTCCATAAGGGCGCTGAACTATATGGCACACATTGTCAGGCTACAGCGAGACTTAATTAAGGAATATGCTGCAGCCCCCCCAGAGTCCATGACGGTCGTGGATAAAAGCACATTTGCGACTCGTATGGCCACTAGGGCTAGCAGAGCCGGGGTAGTCTTGCGGCGTCACTCCTGGCTCCGCCTTTGTGATTTTGCATAACCCTTCAAGGCGTCCTTCGCGAATGCGCCCTTTGATGGATCTTCGCTTTTTGGCAAGACTGTATGCGAAACGCTGGTCCAAAGCGAGAAAGATGGCAAGACGCTGTCTGCCGTCGGGGTCCGCTTCTCGAATCCCCAATGATCCTTTCCAAGGAATCGGAGGGGACAAAAGAAGTTGTGGTTCCGCAAGTCTCAGCAGTCCCATCCGGCTTCGGACCCCTCGTCCGCTAGAAGCAGAGGAGGACAAGGTGGACGCCGGCCCAGAGGCAGAGGAGGGCCACGTAACTTCGGGTCTAGGGAACCTTTCTCGGACAGGCCCGCACAACAGCCCTGAGGGCTTACCCGGCTGTCCTTCTCTGGAGGCAGTCGGGGGGGCATTTATCGGAGCATCTGTCAAATTGGGAGTCCATCACAACAGATCAATGGGTGCTCCGAATCATATCCAGAGGTTACACCATTCCCTTCATGAACCTACCCCCCAAAGTCAGGCGCCTCCCCGATGTCCCACCCGATCAAAGGGAGGCAGCAGCTTCAGAGGTGTCAAAGCTGCTAGAAAAAAGAGCCATCCAGCCCGTCCCCCCAGACCAGTCCGGATTGGGCTACTACTCCAGGTTCTTTTTTGTGCCAAAGAAGACTGGGGACTTAAGACCGATTCTAGATCTCTCTGCCCTGAACCTGTTCGTCCCCAAGGAGAAGTTCCGGATGGTCACTCTTCAGTCTATTCTCCCCCTTCTTCGGGAGAACGACTGGATGTGCTCCATAGACCTCAAGGATGCGTACTACCACATTCTGATGGAAAGGCGATCCAGGAGGTTTCTCCGCTTCCAGCTGGGAGACTGTCATTATCAATTCAGGGTTCTCCCGTTCGGCCTCACCTCAGCCCCCAGGGTGTTCACCAAGGTCATGGCAGTGGTTGCAGCCCACCTGAGACTCCAGGGCATTCAGGTGTTCCCGTACCTGGAAGACTGGCTCCTTGCCGCCCCCAACAGGCATCAACTCTGCGTTGCAAGGGATTATGCTCTGACTCTCGCCCAGAGTTTGGGCATATCAGTGAACCTTCAAAAGTCCTTCCTTCAGCCAGTGCAAGTTTTGGAGTTTATAGGGACCAAATTGGACACGCGCATCTCTCTGGCCTTCCTAACCCTGGACAGGCTGAACAGCTTATCGCATCAGATCTTAGCCCTTCTTCGAAGCCCAGCTCCTGCAGCGGAGTTAGTCCTGAGGACACTGGGGTCTATGGCAGTGGCCATCGGTCTCTCTCTTCATGTTCGCCTATGGATGAGGATCTTACAGTGGACTCTTCAAGTTCAATGGTTGCTAGTGTGTTTCACCCGCTGAACACCCCTATTCCATTGAGCAGAATTTGCAGGGAATCCCTCCTTTGGTGGCTTCACTCGCGGGAGCTGTGAGAAGGGAGACCCTTTGTAATTCCCCCACCCCAAGCCATGTTGACCACGGATGCTTCTCGCCTCGGGTGGGGGAGGCATTGTTCGGGCAGAACCGTCCAAGGCACGTGGACCCCCATAGAGGCCGCTTTGCATATCAATGTCCTAGAGATGAGGGCGGTGCTTTTGGCGTTGCAAGCTCTCCACGACCTTCTCCCTCTAGGGACTATTGCGATCCAGACAGACAACATGGCGGTAGTCTGGTACATAAACAGGGGGGAACCAGGTCTAATTCCCTCTGCCGAGAGGCTATGAGAGTGTGGGAATGGGCGATATCCACCAACCGCTTTCTGGTAGCAACGCACATTCCGGGTCGGTCCAACGTATTGGTGGACAAACTGAGTCGGGTGATTCTCACCTTGTACGAGTGGTCTCTCAAGCCTTCAGTTGTGAAGCAGATCTTCCACGCATGGGGTTGGCCTCGCTGCGATCTTTTCGCCTCTCCGTCAAACACAAAGTGCAGCGAGTACTTCGCAATACTTCCCCCTTCAGGGGAAACCCCGAGAGACGCTCTGGTGCATGCTTGGCCACCCGGTCTCCTTTATGCTTATCCCCCCCTCCCGCTTATGACGAGGTTCATTCAGAAAGCACGTCGGTTGGGGAGCAGAGTTATCCTCATAGCCCCCATTCTGGCTTTGTCAGATCTGGTTCCCTTATCTGCGGTCTCGCAGTATAGTTACTCCGTGGATCCTGGATCCCATTCCAGATTTGATTTCGCATCCTCCGGGTTGCCAAACCCTGAACCTGCTAAACCTCAAGCTGACTGCTTGGTTGATCCAGTTCCTCTGATGGCTAGGACTCCCAGTATCTCATCACCAGTGAAGGCCATTCTGGTGGCGGCCCATAAGCCTGCTACCAGAAAAATTTACAATAGTAAATGGAAACGTTTTTCCATCTGGACCGAAGGCAAGGGCCTGGATCCTTTTACAGTCCCTATTCCAACGATTCTGGATTTTTTGTCGCTAATCTTTCAAAAAGGAGCAAGCGCTTCCACAGTTAAGGTTACAACTAGCAGCCATTTCCCATTTTCATGTGGGAGATGGACTGGGATCTGTAGCATCTTCAAAGATATGCAAAACCTTCTTGAGGGACATTTTTCTTTTGAAACCAACAATGAAATCGGTGGTTCCTCCATGGGACTTTACTTTAGTCTTACAAGCTTTGACAAGTCCACCTTTTGAGCCTGCCACCTTGGTTCCGTTAAAATTCTTGTCTTGGAAAACAGCCTTTTTGGTGGCTAGTACATCAGCCAGGAGGGTTTCAGAACTCCAAGCCCTGTGCATGAAACCCCCCTACCTCATTTTTCACAAGGATAGTGTGTCTCTCAGGACTAACCCGTCTTTACTACCAAAGGTGGCTTCAGAGTCAAATATTAATTAATCAATCAATCAATTTACCAGTATTCTTTCTAAATTTCAAGGCAATTTCTAAAGTAACCCTAGCTAATTGGATTTCTCAGTGCATAATCCACGGGTATACGTCCTCAGGTAAACCAGTTCCTATGGGAATCCACGCTCATTCAACCCGATCCATTGCTACATCAGCAGTCTTCTGGTCCAGGGTTCCTCTGGACGACATATGTTCAGCAGCTACTTGGTCCTCTTCTCATACGTTCATTTCCCATTATAAATTGGATATGATTTCGAGGAGTAGGGCTTCCTTTGGCTCTGCGGTGCTTTGGAATATCCTTCCGTAAGGCCACCCAGGGTTATTTTTATAGGTAGCTGGGGACTCTGTCCCACAGGTTGCAGAACAAATGAAGTAACTACTTCAGATAAAGAAGTTATGTACTCGCCATAATGTTCCATCTGAGTAGGTACTTCATTTGTCTGAATCCGACCCCCGCTCCATGCCCCCTAACCATATCATGATACCTGGTCACCTGAAAAATGTTATTTTTCATGAGGTTAGGCAGTATTTGATTCTCTGTCGAAGGTGTCAATTTCTGGACTGAGCAAACTTGATCTGAGGTAATACAGTAGACAGGGGATTATGGGTAGGGGAGGAGCTAGGAGCTTGGATCTTTTAGCTAGTGAAGCTGCCGGCTTGGATCCGAGGTCGGATCCGATACCCACAGGTTGCAGACAAATGAAGTACCTACTCAGATGGAACGTTATGGCGAGTACATAACTTCTTTTTACAGTTTCTGTCTCTCTCAAGCTATAAATAGGATCTGAGGGATGTTTGGGATGGTGCATTATGGGTAGGAAAAGAGCTTGAGAGTTTGTCAGAGGCCACAAGCTAGTGTAATGGCCAAGTCAGATCAGAGTGTCAAATCAGAAACCCATCCATTGAGGAAGAATGAAAATGGACAACGCAGATGGAACATTATGGGAAGTGCGCAACGTTTTTAATAATTCGCCACTATTTTCTTTGGTTTGTAAATTATTTCATTGTTGTTTCTTTTGTGTTTTTATACTTTTGCAGTTAGTAGAGAACTTGGGTCTTACTTTTCAAGGTAACTCAGTGAAATGAGTGACCATGTGGCAAGCTGGTGCCCCTTGCAAACAGCAGTCTTAATTGCCTTATTTGTCCTCCACCCTTCCATGGGGGAAGAAGGTTTACTGACTGCAGGTGATTCAGTTGCACCCCTGAAAAGCTTAGAAAGGCTGTTGAACTTAGCATCTGAGGAACTTATGCTCCTTGAGGCTGTGCCTTTTATTTATTGGATTGTCTTTCCTTTAAAATGACCAGGACACCACAAAAAGAAGAAAAGGGTTCATTTTAATTGGAAGCCAACACAATGAAGCTGACTTGTCGAGTTGGTTCCTCTTCTCCAGAAATGCGATCCCAGAGAATGGATGGGTTAGGAGTCTGCCAAGAGCTTAACAATGTGTCAGTTCTGCAAGAGGCCAATTGTACAAGTTGTGCTGTTAATGTTTTGACTCTTGATTAAAAGGATGTAATCCCATTTAAAGAGAAACAGGAAGCCAGAGAAGTAACTTGGGGACTTTTGGTCTTCTGAATTTGCATTGTCAAATTTATAAAAGCTTGTGTAGAACAATCTTTTATCGGTTTTTACTTTCCACAACCCCCCTGTATTGTGGTCAGTTCACAGACCCAACCCTCAGAAGCCCTTACATTTTCTCCTCCAGAAACTGTTTTTTTAAACTCTGTCCTTTCCTTCTCTGGAATTTATTAATGGTGCCTGCTTCTGCTATGTTTTATCTGACTACAATCATGCATGCACCCATCTCCTGTTAAGAATATTTATCGTAAACTAGTGGATGCCTTAAAATGTGTAAAAGCAATAACCACGCATGAATATCAGACCTTGGTCTTGGACATTCTGGTATCAGTTTTCCCAAATGCCCCATTTAGGCAACAGCATTTGTAGGCGAGGTGTCAGCATTGTCTTCCAGGCACCTGATTTAATGACATCAGTGTTACACAGCCATATGCTCCTCCAGTAGGATATGCACGGGGTTTCTGTGCTACTCCATGAATAGAAATCCATCCAGATGACTAGCTAACTGAATGCTCTTTTAGTTGCAGAAACTATGGCAACAGCTTCCCTGCTGTTCTAAAGTTCACGTTCTTAGCTCTGTTTTCCTCACCAAGAATGATTTCAGAAACAATCCCCTGGATGAAATTTGTGCAGCTGTGACTATATGCCAGTCACATGTTCAACCAATATAATCTAAACTCTCCTTCCAGTTTAGAGTTTTTTTTTGTTTGATGTTACAGTTTGGAATTCCATTGTTATATAATGTTAACTATTCAAGAAGTTCACTGGTCTGCTTGGGCTTTTGTCATGATGGTCCTGTAGCTGGAGATATCTCAAGTTAGATACAACATTTATATGAAGGGCTTGCTGTAATGTTGCATCTTCAAGTCAGAAGTGGTGATTCGAAGACACATTCCTTCTGTTTTCCTCTTGTATATTATCATTGTGTCTCTGTCATTCAAGGCCCTTCCATAATTTTGGTCTATCGTCAGTGAGGGCATATTTGGAAATAAGTGTCTGCTGTGCTTAATGTAGCTGTAGGACAGCTGGGGTGGAGCCATTGCACTCTGGTAAAAAAAAAATTGGCTGGACAGTCATTAGATGAGAGCTGTCACGGTCTTGTCTCCAGAGCTGTTGTCTCAAGGATGCAAAGATGTACTTTTATGATAGGTGCTCCCCTCATTATTTGCTTGGTAACTTGTTTATATACTACTGTTTTTTATAACTATTATTGTTATGCTTTCTCATGAAGGAGATGTGCTGTGCTCTTGAGTACAGGCCTTCTTTCTGCAGGGTAACATTCAGGAGTTACATGCTGTTGTTCTCAGGAAGGTTAAAGATTTGTGTCCATATGCTGCATTGATCTTTGCTAAGTGTATCTAGAAACATGATGGTGTCATTCTATTATGCTGAAAACTGAATTACTTTGAAAGTTTCTGTGACAATCTGCATTCTTACATATATCTATGTATAATGTGTGTGTGTGTGTGTGTGTGTGTGTGTGTGTGTGTGTGTGTATAATATATATATATATATATATATATATATATATATATATATGTACACACACACACACACACATATTTATATTTAGTAACTTGTATTAAGGCTTATGTGAATATGATGCTGTTTTATTTGTGCCTTTTGGGCAGTTATAAGGTCAGTACTGTTTGAATTATAGTTTGTGGAATCCAAATCTGATCTTTTTCTAAACTATTTTAAAAATTCAAGTTTTACATGCTAGGGTGAGCCAAAATGGAGCAAGGCTTCTGTAGAATCCTAGTATGTCCACTGCTGCATCCTTCAGTGTAGGAGACTTTGTCCATTCCTTCTTGGTAATTGAATGTGATTTTCACGTTTTTACCACATTGAATAGTCTGTTTTTGGATGTTGTGGTGTGTGACCTTTACCCCTAGTAAGCACAGGCTGCAATACCAATATTCAAAATTAGAATGTCTGACTTGCTGAACTATAAATACATTTCAAACCACTTGGTTGAATTTGTGTCATTTGAACCATTCACGTTCAACAACTAACACTGATGTACCCTTGAAAGGTATTGATTTTGGTGTTTCTCATTAATTTTTTTCTGGTTTCTATATACTTTTGTTACGATTTTCCTGTGAGGCATTGAGTGACATCTGCTGTAAGATTAGCTGTGGCACACTGTCTTAGGGTGGAACAGCTAATGAGGTGCATAGCCCTTGCCTTGATCTCCATTAAAGGCATTGACAGGTTGCTTAATACATTGGAGTTTAGCTCATGAACATAATTTCATAAAAGTACTTTGCACTGTGAGAGATTTTCTGTTATGTTGTTCCTTAATTTATTATGATGATGGGTGCACGGTTTCCTAAATCCATAACTTATTTCAGTCTTTTTCATTGAGCTGCAAGTACATGTTTGCCTTAAGTACTTTTATGCCTTATTACTATACCTCTCAACTGTACATATTTTTACCTCATTTTGAACCATTTTCTCATGAAATTGTGTTTTTCTTGCAAATCGTTGTCAAATCATTGAGGGTTGAAGTCACAAAATAATGACATACTTTTCAGTTTCAGACTTCATACCCTTCAGAAAATTTATGCTAATGCAAAACCTGTTATTCTATCAATTTTCTAAGTTTGTAAGAGCAATATTTATAAAATGTCCCTGTATTTGGGCCGTTGTCCCCCAGTTATTGATGGCTTTGTCCAGATTTCTTGCTCTAAGATTTTGAGAGGTATGCTAATTACATATTTATGAGAAGCATCATTGTATGCCTTATTGCATGGTTATGACGAGCATCGTTATAGTTTGTCCACAAACTTTATGTAAGTTGCAGCTGGACATTTGAAGTATTCACTCATTCTTAACCCAAAGCTGTTTTTAAATATTGTGATATTTTATGTTTACTCTGAGTATTTTTCAGTTATTACAGTAGGAAGATCATTTTTCCATTATGTACACTTAGAAGATGTATCAAATTGTCATATGTAAAATGTATTTTCTTGCTTTCCAGGATAGAGTTGATACACGATGTAAATGTATATGTCCACCTTACAAAGATAAGCCAGGCCATATCTACAACACAAATGTGACCCAGAAAGACTGGTGAGTTTCATTTTATTAAAACATTGTGGTACTGCAAAGTCTAATATATTTAGAATATTTTTGTTTCTGTAAGTTAATGTTTGTGCATTTACATAAGCTTTTTCAAATTTTCTGTTGATACTTTACAAAGCTAAACCGTATTTTGCAGACCAACTCTCAGTATTACAATTTGTGCCATTCTGCACAATAGTCACTTTGATGCCATAGCAGGTTTCACTAAATCACAGTTGTGTGAACCAAACTGGAATAAGGCTGTAATAAAAATGCCAAATTAGCACCAAACCTTGCCAGTAAAACTCCCCAGTTTCTGTTACTTTTTTTTTTTCAGTGACTGACTAGGGCCACCCAAATTACTGTCATAGTCTTACCTGAAAATATCCCACTACTACTCTGCATCCCGGATTAATGCCAGTTATTTAACTGGTACATAAACATTAAGCAGTTATGCTCAAAACCAAAATCCTGCCAGTCATAATATGGACTCTTAATGTTTAAAAAAAAAAAATGATCCCAACTACTGTTAGAAAAATGTCATCCCACCTGAACTGTAAAACTTCAGTAAGGATGAACCTAATACAGTGGACTATTAGTTTTACTTACCCAGAAGTCAAATCTTGACAGTACTGTATACACTTGAGTTTCTGATGGTTTCCTTCCTTTTCACAAACCATCTTGTGCATGGACATAGTTATGTTCAAATAAATTCCAAAAAGTATAATCTACAGAACCAACCATGACAGCAGCATGTAATGAAAAAGCAGCTTTAATTAAAAGTAAAATAAAAAGGTGAGCACTTTCATGCCAAACAGCTGTCTTAAATATCCAGTACTTCAAATAATCTCAATCACATGATCAATTATTTAAATAAGTCACGAGTCCTGAGAACAGGCTTTAAAGGTACATAGCCATTTAAACCTGGATGTGCATCTGCTTGAAACCAGATTATCCATTTAGTCTTACAATGCTGTGTAAAGTTTTTAATGTCTCCCAAATGTTGCCTGGGGGCAGTGCTCTCAAGCACTCTGAACTTAAATTTGTGTACCTCTCCCTCTTCCTGTACATGTCTTGCTAGCGCATTCCTTAAATCTTTATTCCTAATGGCTAGTAGATGTTCTCTAACTCTGTCCTTTAACAATCTGTTTGTCTTATCTATATAAAAACATGTACATGCTTGGCAGCAAGCTAAATAAACAACATTGGCAGTAGAGCAATTGGCATTGATCCTAAAGTCAGACACCTGATTAGTCACAGGATGCATGAATGTATTGCTGCTATCTATACACTTACAAAATTACATCCACCACATGGCATTGTCCCCCTCTGTATCTGCCCTCCTACCTTCTGTTTCTTGCCATAGCATAACAGTCTCTTCAGAGATTTATTCTTAAAGACAAAATGTGGCTGTTGACCTGTAATACTTCCTGTCTTAGTATCTGATAAAAAAAACTGGCCAGTTCTTTTTCACTATGTTGCAAAAAATATCAACATTGCTTGTGTAATGTATCAAAAAATTGACCGTATTCCTATCTCTATTGTTGACAGTCTGGCTGTAGTTAACAATAGTACCTCTATCTGAGTAATAAGATCGAGCTGAGGTCTTCCTTAAAGTTCTCACCACCCTGGCCATATTCTCTACTTCACCTTCCCTAGATCCTCTGTCTCTAAACTCCTCCAAATTACCCCCTGCATTTGCAAATTTGGTTTTAAGCGCTTGGGAATTAGACAACCTATCTGAATTGCGGGGGTATCATAATGTGATTTTTATATAAACGATATATTGATGATATCTTTTTTGCTTGGCAGGATGACACTGATGGCCATAACACTTTCATTGCTAACATGAAAACAAGCATAGGATGTACTGTAGTCCTATCTCACCTTCATTCTTACATATGGGTTTGGAGCCGATCCTCTGCTCTGACTCGTCAGATTACAAAGCTCGAAATCTCTCAGTTGGCTCATGGCAAAGTAGGTATCCCATAGTGCACTAGTAAGAATCCCCAGATCTCAATTGCCGCGTCTACAAGTTCAGAAATGCTCTCTTTCTTGGCCGTGGCTAAGTTGGATTTTCTTCATTATTCTATTTCTATAGCAATCGTTTTTTGATATTATTAGTAGCTTTAGTATAATTAGCTTAACTGTTATAAAGTAGTAAATTAGTTGGCGTGCTTTTGAATATTTGCAAATTTATTGTTGAAAACTTGTTGGCCGACATTTCCGCAGGCCCTTTTCTCTTTCTGAGTGATATCCCTTCTTCGGTGTGCTAGTTTTTCTTTTTGTTATATTTAGATCTCTTAGGCATAGGATCATGTTTTGGTTAGGACCTATTCTAGCCTTGTGTTTTTGACTAGAATAAGTAGTTTAAAATTGATAGAGGTGTGCAGTGTTTCTCTATTAACTCTTATTAGCTAACTGTTTAGTTAGAGTGTTTATTGAATTGATTGTTGCAAATTGTTGACGTCGCTTACTCTGTTTAGGGCTTGGCCCGTTTAAGTTAGAGGACCTAGTTCTCTTTTAACTTTTTCCTCTAGTATGTTGTTTCCTCAGCAGAGCTAGGCCCGTTTTACCGGTTTAAGTTAGAGGACCTAGTCCTCTGTCTTTGCTTGTCCTTGTGTGTTGTTCTGGAGCAGGGCTAGGCCCGTTTAAGTTAGAGGACCTTGTCCTCTCTTCCTACTTTTGCCTCTTGTGCTTGTTCGTGACAATATGTCTAAGGAATCAAAGGTTCATAAACCTTCGGGTTTTAAAAAGTGTCTCAAATGTTCTCAAAATATTTTCCTGACTGATGGACATAGTATTTGTGTTTACTGCCTGGGAGCCATACATCTTCAGGAGACCTGTTCCTTTTGCCACTCCTTTAGTCCTCGAGTTCTCCAGGAAAGAAATAACAAATTGATCCTGAAAGGTCTCCTTAAGCCTTCCTTTGAGGAGGATTTAGCCAGCTTATCATTATCGCATTCCAGGTCTCCCTCTTCTAAAAAAGAGAAGGTCAAGTCGGCCAAGAGACAGTCTCCCACACCACCTATTTTATCTGGACCTCCACAAAAAGTTACAAAATTGAACAAACTTTCTACCTCTTCGGCTCCACTGTCCTCGAGCCGTTTGAGGTTATTGACATCGGCACTCCAGTATCTGTCTCAGGTTTTTCGGAGACAACTACTGAGCACTTACCTTGGAACCGGTCTAGAGAATTATTATCGGTTTCCACAACTCTCAGATATCCGATTTTGCAGAGATCTAGATCACCTACCTTGTCTTCCAGATCCTCCAAGAGTCTTTTTGAAGAGGATGTAGAGATGAGTAGTGCTTAGACTCTTGAAGTCGTCGGTGCTAGCTAATTTGTTGCCAGCTCTGACCCAATCTGTTCCAGAGCTGTCTAAGGCCATACTTCCTGCTTCTTTTCCTCCTCCGAGCCATGCCGGTCCTTTGAGCAAGAACTATCGGCACCACTTGTTGTGGAACCGTCGGTTTCAGCACCTCAGTTGTCTGTCTCAGAGCAGAGTTCCACTCTGACAACTTCGGCGCCGTCCTTGGTGTCTCAGAGCCGAAGCTCACAAGTCGGCCCCGACAGGGATGCTTGGACCTGAACTTCTTCAGTTCCGAGCCTACCTCTTGGTGTGTTGGCTCAGTTGAGCTCAGATCCTACATCTATCTCGGAGCCGGTCGCTTTGGAGCCGAGGGCTACTTCCGCTTCCTGGGAACCGGGGGTGTCCTCAGAACTGTAGAGATCTGCCTTCGAGATGATGAGGAGCATGCTGTCTAGGTCTTAAGCTCCACATAAGGGTACCGATGCTCTTCCCCCTCAAGCTCTGACCTCTGTCTCAGCACCATCTCTCTCTCTTGACAGCAGAGACCCGCAGCCTCAGGAGCCCCCATTGGGTGGCCCCCAGTCTTCCAAGACCTCCCCAGAATACCCTTCTGAGGAGCCTCCTCGGAAGAGAACTTGCAAGAGGAAGCATGTAGACTCCCCTGATGAGTTGATCTCATCTGACACTGACCTTGAGGAGTCAGAAGGGTCCCCTAGGTCGTCCTTCGTAGATATCCTAGAAATCCTGAAACAGAGAGGCGGCTGGCCCACTGTCACCCCTTCTGTTGAGGAGTCAGTGTACCTGAAGGCTTTCTGGTCTCAACCTTCAGCCTCTTGGGTGTTTCCACCTTTCGATGAGCTCTTAGATTTAGTTAGCCGAAAGGTGTGGGAAACTCCCGATGCCATGGAACCAGTCCCAGGAGGCCCAATAAAGTTCTTTCACCCCCAAAGAGAGTTTTTCACTAAAGGTGTGCCTGTAGATGCCATGGTGGTGGCAGCAGCCACAGAGGAAACTAGTAGAAACTTCATCTGTCCACCCACTGAACAATAAGTCTCGAACGATGGACAAATACGGGAAGCGTATCTTCTCTTCAGTGGCTTTTACACTCAGATCGCTGAATTACCTTACCCATTTCACTAGGCTTCAAAGAGATCTCCTAAAGGAGCTAGGAGATGCTCTCCAAGGTACTTGAGCTGAAGAAGTTCCTGAGAAGGTTACTGCTTAGTTGTCTATTTTAAACTCCATTGTTAACTCCTCTATGGGGCTGATATCTTATCCAGCAGATGGAGCGAGCAGGGCAGCGAGTTCAGGGATTTCCCTTAGGAGACACTCCTGGATGCGCTTATGTAACTTTGCGGAGCCCTTCAAATCTACATTTGCCAATGCCCCCTTTGACGGTTCCTCTCTGTTTGGACCAAAGGTAAAAGATACACTCGCCAGGTGAAAGCAGGAAGGGAAAACTCTCTCTGCCATGGGAGTACGTTCATACCCTAAGGGTCAGAGAGGCGGGAAAATGTGGTTCAAGAAATCTCAGAGATTTTTCCTGGATGCACAAGGTGATTCCTTCTCCAGAGGAGGAGGAAGTAATGGTAGCCATCGCCCTAGAGGCAGGGGGGGTCTGCAATACCAGGGTGCCCACGATTCCTTTTGCAGACGTTCCTATCAGAGCTCCTGAAGTGGGGCCCGACTGTGCTTCTCTGGAGTCAGTCGGGGGTCGCTTATCTTTGTATCCAGAAGCTTGGCACGACATCACCCAAGACAAGTGGGTACAAAGAATAATTTCCAGAGGATACGCCATACCCTTCTCTTTTCCACCTCATCCCACCAGGAAAATCCCAGATGTTCCAGCCAATCACAGGGCTCAAGCAACTATGGAAGTCCAAAAGTTGCCTGAAAAGAGAGTCATCCAAACCATCCCAGCAGACCAGATAGGATTCGGAACTTACTCCAGATTCTTTTTAGTGCCAAAACGAACAGAGGACTGGTGGCCCATTTTGGATCTCAAGTTAAACAAATCAGTGAAGAAGTCCAAGTTTCGAATGGTAACAATGCAGTCTATACCCCTCTGTTAGAGAAAGACAATTGGATGTGCTCCATAGACCTCCAAGATGCGTATTAGCCAGTCATTACCATTTTCGTGCTCTGCCCTTTGGTCTCACCACAGCCCCCAGGGTGTTCACGAAATGCATGGCGGTAGTAACGGCTCACTTGAGACGTCTTGGATTCCAAGTGTTTCCATACCTGGACGACTGGCTCCTGACTGCCACCACCAGGCACCTACTCCTACAAGCTAGGGATTCAACCATCCGAGTCTGCACTCAGCTAGGGATTACTATAAATTGGGAAAAGTCTGCCTTGTCGCCCTCTCAATATGTGGCTTTTATAGGCGCAGAAACAGACAGTCACAATGATGGCTCACCTTCCTGCAGACAAAATACAAAATCTAAGACAATAGATATACAGCCTGCTTTCCCAACACAAAGTCAAAGTGAAGACCGTGCCCAAACTTCTAGGAACCATGGCCTTTACTATAACTCTAGTTCCTCTAGTCAGTCTACATATGAGAATTCTACAATGGCTACTCTTTTCCCAGTGGTCTCTTCAACAACTGCCTCTGTCTCATCCTATTTTGATAACAGAAAATTGCAAAAAGGACCTACGTTGGTGGATCTAGTCCAATCAACTAACGATAGGGACACCATTCATTCCTTGCCAAACCGTTGCTACTGTGACCATGGATGCCTCCCAGATAGGGTGGGGAGGGCATTATTTAGGAAGGACAGTCCAAGGCACATGCCAAGAACATGAGGCTCACTTACATATCAGTGTCCTAGAGATGAGAGCAGTGCTGGTAGCATTGCAAGCACTTCACGACTTTCTTGTCCCTAATCAGACAATATGTCAGTGGTATGGTATATAAGCAAACAAGGGGGCACCAGATCCTACCCCATATGTCGAGAGGCTCTTCGTGTTTGGCAGTGGGTGATGTCTTCCCAACGCTTTCTAGTTGCAACACATATCCCGGGTACAACCAATGTGATAGCCGACAAGCTCAGCAGGACAGTCTTGATGCCTCACGAGTGGTTCCTGAATCAGAAAGTGTCAGAACAGATTTTCTGCAAATGGGAACAGCCATGCTGGGATCTGTTTGCCAGCCCAATGAACGCCAAATGCAGCAGCTACTTCTCCCTTATCCCCCCCCCCCCCCGGGGAGACAGTCGGGACTTCTTTATGCCTTTCCTCCCTTTCTGCTAATATCGAAAGTGATCCAGAAAGCAAAGACCTTGGGAAGCAGAATGATTCTTATCACTCCTTACTGGCTTCGTCAGATTTGATTCCCCTTTCTCGGGCCTCACCTTCTGGATGATCCATGGACTCTGGACTCAGTACCAGACCTTCCGACACATATGTCAGGCGCACCTTCCATCCCTGTCTCCAGACCCTCAACTTGACAGCGTGGCTGCTCCACTTTCATCCCTAGTCAGGCTTCATGATTTTTCCCCTGCAGTTACACATATCCTGACATCTTCTCACAAGTCTTCTACAAGAAAATAGTTTGCTAGCAAATGGAAAAGATTTTTTCTCTGTGCATGAGGAAAAAAACATAGATCCTTACACAGCCTCCATTCCCTTAGTGTTAGAATTCCTAACTGAACTTTTTCATCATCAGGGATCAGCTGCTGCTACAATCAAAGTTCATTTAGCAGTGATCTCCAATTTTCATTTGGGACAACACAAACCTAATCTTATGGCTCACAGATTGTGTAAATCATTTTAAAAGGCACTACCTTGCTAAGACCTCCCTTTCAAGAACTTGTATCTCCCTGGGATCTAAATTTGGTTCTTTCTAAATTTACTTCCCCGCCTTTTGAACCTGCACATACTTGTGAATTAAAGTTCCTTTCATGGAAGACCATTTTTCTAGTAGCCATTAAATCCACCAGAATTGTCAGAGTTACAAGCACTTTGTCAAACCTCCTTACTTGATTTTTCATAGAGACAGAGCTTTCCTTTGTACAAATCCATCTTTCATCCCCAAGGTTTGTTCTCAATCTAATATGAATCAAGCTATTGAACTACCACTCTTTTTTTCCTAATCATTCAAACAAAAGCAGAATATAATATGTTAAGTTGTCTATCTCGCCTTCATTCTTGCTGGTTGGTTCGGAGCCGATCCTCTGCTCCGACTCGGCCATCTTCAAAAGCTCGAGAGCTGCATACTGGCTCGAGGCCACCCCATATCCCATGATGCCTGGCGCTAGATACCCAGATCTTGTTTGCCGCTTCTGCTGCGAGGTTGTCTTCTGGCTCAGGTCATATATTTTCATTATTTACTCGTTTTTTGATAAAAATTTATAGGCTTGTTAGTGTAGGTTGTTTATACTAGTTAACCTTTCTATCTATCTATATATATATTTGTAGTATCTATAATTCTTTCTTAAACCTTCCCCTATCCCTTCAGAAAACTTGTTTTAGTTAGAGAGTTTCCCCCTCCCCCTTCACTTTCTTAGGTAGCCGTTTAAATTAGAGGCTAACCCTTTTCACTTTCTGTAATTTAAAAAAAAAAAAAAACTTCTAGCTTGCTCTTAGTTTTGTTTAGCTTATATATATATATATATATATATATATATATATATATATATATATATATATATATATATACACAATATTGTCAGTTTTCTTGGCTGTGTTTTGGGTGTCTTAACTTAGTGTGTGTGGTAGTACTTACATCCTAATTTTTTGTGTGTGTTGTCCTTGGTTTTCTAATTCCTTTTGAGGGATGTCCAAGGATACCAAGGTGTCCGGATTCAAGAAGTGTGACTCATGCTGTCAGAAGATGTTTCTGACAGATGGTCACACTTCTTGTGTCTATTGTCTCGGCGCCGTGCACCTGCAGGACTCTTGTTCGGTTTGCCATGCCTTGAGCCCAAGAGTCCTGCAGGAGCGTAAAAATAAGTTAATCCTACGTGGATTACTTAAACAGGATTCACCGGCAAAGACTCAGCCCGTGAAGGCCTCTAAGCCACCTAAATCTTCGGCTCCCAGTTCGGAGCCGTTGATGGGTGAAGCTGTTCCTTCAGCCTCGGTTCCGACCGGAACCGATTTACCTGTCTCCCAGTCAGTTCCGACTCTCCCTTCGGAGCCGATAGGGAGTCGAAAGAGATCTAGGTCTCCCTCCCTGGAGTCGATACGCACGGCTCCAAGGTCTCCTCTGCTCCAGTCGGAGCACAGTCATCGGTCCCACTCTTCTCGGTCCTCAAGACTATCCGATCATGATGTGGAGAGAGTGGACAGTAGGCTGTTAAAATCACAGGCCCTAGCAAAATTGTTGTCCAGCCCCCCTCATCAGGTGTCTGCTCCGTCCATATCTGCAGTTATTCCTCCGACTCCTTCCTTGAGCTCGCAGCCGGAGTTCGTTGGGGTTCGGGTCGTGGAACCGTCGGCACCGATACCTTCTGCTTCGGTTCAGTCGTCTGCTCCGATCACTTCCTTGGTACCGTCCTTGGAAGGGTCTGGGCACCGAGACTCCCTTTTCTGCTCCAAGGGGGCGAGTGACATCGGACCCTTGTCCGACCCCGCTCTCCCTCTCGGAGCTTCGGCGCAGGTGAGCTTGGCTCCTACATCGGCTTCGGAGCCGTCCCCCTTGGTGCGGAGAGGGATTCCGGTCTCTTCGGAACCAGAGCCTTCTCGGCATCTGAGCAGGGACGCCTTCAAGGTCATGAGGAATGTGCTGGCCCCTGAGTCAGCCCCATGATCATCCCCACCGGCTCCTCCCACTATGGTGCCTGCATCTGCCTCTGTCCCTCCTCCAGACCACAAGCGTGGGGAACCAACGTTCCAAGGCACCCCCTTGCGTGTATCTTTCTCTTCCGAGGCCTCCCCTGATCATTCAGAGGAGCCATCTCATAAGAGGAAATGCAAAGCGGTCATGGTGGCTTGGAAGGCATGGTCAGCTCCAGACATAGTGGAACCTACCCCCAGAAGACCCGCTAAATTCATAACGGCACCACAGGATAAACCGTTTTTGACCAAAGGTGTCCCTGTTGATGCCATGGTGGTAGCGGCGGCCACAAAGAAGGAGTTGGCTGAAACTTCATCTGTCCATCCCCCTAACAAGGAGTCCAGGACGATGGACAGATATGGGAAGCGGGTGTTCTCTTCAGCGACCTTTTCTATGAGGTCTCTGAATTATTTGTGCCACTTTACCCACCTTCAAAGGGATCTCCTTAAAGAGCTTGGAGATGCCCTCCAAGATCCATCAGCTGAGGGGGCCCGGGCTAAGGCAGCCTCCCAGCTGGTGACTCTTAGTTCAGTGGTAAACTCCTCCATGAGGCTCATTTCTTATGCAGCCAATGGTGCGAGTAGAGCTGCAGGCACAGGTGTTGCTCTAAGGAGACATGCTTGGATGCGGCTATGTAACTTTGCGGAACCTTTCAGAGCATGTTTCACCAACACCCCTTTTGATGGTTCCTCTCTTTTTGGATCACAGGTGAAGGACACCCTTACCAGGTGTGAACAGGAAGGCAAGACTCTCTCTGCCGTGGGAGTCCGTTTTTCCATTCCTTCCAGACAATATCCCAAAGGTCAGAAAAGTGGAAAGATGTGGTTCCAGAAATCTCCGGGAACCTTGCCGGACACACGTGGTGAGTTCCCATCTAGGGGCAGAGGAGGGAACAATAATAGATGCCGCCCTTGTGGCAGAGGGGGTCCGCAAAACCAGGGCATCAGAGAATCCTTCTCTGAGAAGCCCTCCCACCATGCCTGAGGGGTTTCCCGACTGCCCACCTCCGGTGGCAGTCGGGGGAAGATTATCGCTGTACCAAAGAGCCTGGCAAGATACAACACAAGACAAATGGGTACAGTCAGTTATATCCAGAGGCTACAGAATACCCTTTGTTCGCACTCCCGTAATGTCAAACAAGTCCCTTCCAGATGTTCCACCCAATCTAAGGGATCAAGCAGTACAAGAAATTTCAGAACTGCTAGGAAAAAGGGCCATCCAGCAGACCAGCAAGGATCTGGAATTTACTCAAGGTTCTTTTTGGTACCAAAAAAGACAGGGGACTGGAGTCCCATTCTGGATCTCAGCAGACTGAACAGGTCTGTACAAAGAACCAAGTTTCGAATGGTCACGCTACAGTCCATTATGCCCTTTCTGGGTCAGGATAATTGGATGTGCTCTATAGATCTTCAGGATGCATACTACCACGTCAAAATGGACAGATGCTACAGAAGATTCCTTCGCTTCCAGCTGGGAGCCAGCCATTACCAGTTCAGAACTCTGCCCTTTGGTCTCACCACAGCCCCCAGGGTGTTCACCAAATGTATGGCAGTAGTTACCGCTCACCTGAGATGGCAAGGATTCCAGGTGTTTCCATATCTAGACGACTGGCTCCTTACTGCTACCACCAGGCATCACCTTCTGTGAGCCAGAGACTTCACTATCGAGACTTGCTCCAGACTAGGTATCTCAATAAATTTCAAAAAGTCTGCATTGTCGCCCTGTCAGTCTATCACCTTTATAGGTGCAAATTTAAATACAAAAGACATGTCAGCGAGCCTTCCACCAGACAGGGTATTAGTGATTCGTCAACATGTACAGGTCTTATTAACATGCAAGAGAATTCAAGCCAGGTTCGTCCTCCAAACTCTAGGTCTCATGGCAGCAACTATCATACTTGTTCCTCTAGCTCGTTTCCACATGAGGATCCTCCAGTGGCTGCTTTTCACTCAATGGTCCTTCCAGCAGCTTCCCATGTCTCACATGATTATGATCACAGAAGCATGCAAGAAGCACCTTGCATGGTGGATGGTCTCCACATCAGTACCCCTAGGCAGACCATTTGTACTCCCCCCCCCAGTTGCTATGGTTACCACGGACGCTTCCCTGATCGGGTGGGGGGCATTATCAGGGCAGGACAGTCCAAGGCACCTGGCAGCCTCGTGAGTACCACCTGCATATTAACGTCTTGGAGATGAGGGCTGTGCTTCTAACGTTGCAAGCTCTTCAGGACTCTCTTCCTACCGGGACCATTGCAATTCATACGGACAATATGTCAGTAGTGTGGTACATCAACAAGCAGGGTGGAACCAAGTCCTACCCCCTATGTCGAGAAGCACTCAGACTCTGGCAGTGGGCGATCTCTTCCCAATGGTTTCTGATCGCAATGCACATCCCTGGGAAGTCCAACGTCATAGCGGACAGGCTGAGCAGAGCAATTCTCATGCCTCATGAGTGGCCTCTGAATCAAGTAGTTGTAGATCAAATATTCCGCAAATGGGGCCAGCCTTGCTGCGACCTTTTTGCCATCCCCTTCAACAGCAAATGCAACAAATTCTTCTCTCTCCTTCCACTACCTGGACATTCCCCCAGACACGCTCTAGTCCACAGTTGGCCTCAGGGACTTCTTTATGCATTCCCTCTGTTTCCCCTTATTCCAAAACTGATACAGAAAGCTACCATTTTGGGCTGCAAAATGATCCTCATTGCTCCTTACTGGCCTCGACAAATATGGTTCCCATTCCTGCATCATCATCTTCTCGAGCAGCCTTGGACTCTGGACCCAGTTCCAGACCTTCTGATCCATCAATCGGGCGGGCTGCACCAATTTCTGCAATCTCTCCAGCTCACTGCTTGGTTGCTCCACTTCCAACCTTAGCCAGGCTTCCAGATATCTCCCCGTCTGTGTGGGAAATTATTTTATCATTGCACAAGTCTACCACTAGAAAAACTTGCTCTAGTAAGTGGAAACGTTTTTCTTCCTGGGCAGAGACTAAGAATATAGACCCCTTTTCAGCCCCTATACACCACATTTTGGATTTTCTTGCGGAACTCTTTCATTCTGGGTCCGCTTCCGCTACAATTAGAGTTCAGTTAGCTGCAATTTCAAATTTTCACATTGGCCTGTCTGGAAATAATATGTTGCATAAGCTATATAGAGCCTCTCTCAGAGACCACTTTGTTCAGGACTCCAGTGAGAGATCATCCACCTCAGTGGGATCTAAATTTGATTTTAGCTTCTCTAATATTGCCTTCCTTCAAACCTGCAGCTTCTTGTTCCCTGAAGTTTTTATCTTGGAAAACTCTGTTTCTGGTAGCCATTACTTCAGCCAGAAGAGTTTTGGAACTGCAGGCTCTTTGTACCCGTCCTCCGTACCTAGTGTTCCACAATGATAGGGTCGCTCTCAGGACTAATCCTTTCCACAATGATAGGGTCACTTTCAGGACTATTCCTTCCTTCCTTCCTTCCTTCCTTCCTAAGGTCTCTTCAGAAAATAATTTGAATCAGTCCATAGACCTTCCTGTGTTTTTTCCCAACCATTCCAACAGGGCGGAATATAAGTTGCATCAGTTGGATGTTCACAGGCAACTACGTTTCTATTTACATAGAACTAAGGGCATCAGGAAATCGGACCAACTTTTCCTTTCTTATGCTGAGGGTAAACGAGGTCTTCCAGTCTCAAAAGTAACCTTGTCCAGGTGGTTGACTTCTATCATCACATTTATCAATCAACTGAGGAATAAAGAATTACCTGTTAAACCAGAAGGTCACTCCTTGAGGGCTTTAGCCACTTCGGTGGCCTTTCAGGCTAGGTTGCCCATGGAATCCATTTGTGCTGCGGCTACGTGGGCCAACCCACATACTTTCATTTCACATTATAAGTTGGATGTGGTTTCCAGAAACAGAGCAGATTTTGGTTCCACTGTTCTGAAAAGTTTTTTCCGATGAGCCACCCAGGATTTTAGGTGCTAGAGGCGCTGTCCCAACCAGCAAGAATGAAGGCGAGATAGACAACTTAACATAAAGAAGTTATGTACCTATCATAATGTTCCATGTTAGTTGTCTTCTTCTCGCCTTCTTTCTTGTGTCCCACTCTCCATCCCCCTATCCTTGTAGACCGAGAAGAGTTACTAATGTTTTTTTTTACTGGCTAAATCTTCTCTGGCTATTCCTTTCTGTCTAGTAGCCTCTCTGGAGGTTTTATATATTCCAGGATAGGATCCTTTCCTATTATGTCTGCAGTTATACTTACCAAACGAGATCTGGGTATCTAGCACCAGGCATCATGGGGTATGGGGTGGCCTCGAGCCAGTAAGCAGCTCTCGAGCTTTTGAAGATGGCTGAGTCATAGCCAAGGATTGGCTCCGAACCAACCGGCAAGAAAGAAGGCGAGAAGAAGACAACTAACATGGAATGTTATGGTAGGTACATAACTTATTTTTTCAGCAACTTGATGTTCACAGTCAGTTAAGGTTCTATCTACATAGAACCAAGAGTTTAGGTGATCAGACCAAATTGTTTGTATCTTTTTCGGAGACTAGAAAAGGTATGCCAGTCTTCAAGATAACATTATCAAACTGGATTTCAAGTTGTATATCCTTTATTTACTCCTCTAATGACAAAGAACTCCCATTTAAAATTAAAGCTCATTCTACCAGATCCGTATAAACATCTGCTGCCATTCAAGCCAGGATTCCAATGGACAGTATATGTGCAGCAGCAACTTGGGCTAACCCTCATACTTTCATTACTCATTACAGATTGGATCTGGCCTCCAGGGGCAGAGTCTCCTTTGGTTCCACGGTTTTTAGGAGTATATTCCCGTGAGCCACCTGAGAAAGGTGCTAGGAACGCCGTCCCATATGTAAGAATTAAGGCGAGATAGGACTACAGAACATAATGAAGTTATGTACTCACCATCACGTTCCATGTTTGTAGTCCATCTCACCCTTCATTCTACGAACCTACCCTCCTACCCCTGTCCATGTATCCTTGGAGGATCTGGAAACAAGATAGTATCTATCTTTCTTAGGGTGGAGACGTTTCATCTTTGTTGTTCCTTGTGGGAATACCTTCTATCACTTTTTTAGACAGCAGCAAACAAGATCTGGGGATTCTTACTAGTGCACTGTGGGATACCTACCTTGCCACGAGCCAACTGAGAGACTTAGAGCTTTGTAATCTGACAAGTCGGAGCCGAGGATCTGCTCCGAACCCATATATAAGAATGAAGGGCGAGATGGATTACAAACATGGAACGTTATGGTGAGTACATAACTTTTTTTCTTATCTTTGTAAATTCCGACTGTGGTAGTTCCATACACTTCCTAGATTCCAAAGTTGTTCTTACACCTAACGGAGAATTGCATTCTACTGTTTATAGGAAAAAAACTTTTAAAAACTGCTTCCTTGACTACACAAGTCAGCATCCATTGTTCATGAAAAAGAACGTAGTTAAAAGTCAATTTATACGCATTTCTAGATTAACTAGTGAAGAATTTTTTACACAAGCCCACTTGTTAAAACATGTTCTATTTAAGAAACTACCCAAAAAATCTAGTGGACAACATATGTGAAGAAATTACATCACTCAGGTACACTAAAAATGTTCCCATTTTAAAATATGGGTTTGAATCTCACAACAAGCAAAAGAATAACAGAGACATGATTTAAAGCTTCTCCTTGCCTATTTCAAGAGATATTTCTCTGGAGGAGTCATTACTAATAATTGGGACCTACTTCAATTCACAACACTACTGCTCAGTATTAGGCTCTGCTCCAGCTTTTTCTTTTAAAAGAACTAAATTCATTTGGTTGCACTTAGAAAACCGGGATATACAATTTCTGATTAATACACACAAACACAGGTATGCATTGCTGTACAAAATGTGTTTTGTCCTTACATTTATACTGGATCTAATTATACCTTTACGCACTGCAATTGTACTGTGACATTTCAAAAATATTATGATTGCCATTCTGTTTCTGTTGTATATGCAGCTATTTGTTCATCAGGCATAAGTTTTTATATTGGAAAAACTGCTAGAAAATTATCAGATCACATTTAAGAGCACCTAGGTGTCATTAGGTCTGTTAGTACATATAATATTGTTGCCAAATATAGTACTGCATGTAAACCATTTGTTACATTTTACTTTTTAGTTCTTGAACAAGTTGATGAATTTTATAGCAGCACTGATTTGTACCTAGAAGTTAGAGAACTAAAGTGGCAGCTGCTGCTGAATGCTGAAATAGCACCAGGACTGAATGAAAGTACCAATATTAAATGTGCACTGAAATGAAGTGCTGAAAAAAAAAAGGGAATACTTTGAT